>NC_142608.1:63474195-63667101 GCF_041222555.1 Hakea prostrata
GGAATAATAAATATATAATCGAGTGTCAACGAGATAAGTAAAGTGAAGCAAAAATCCCACTTTACATCCGGCGGAAAAGTAGCTCGAAAGAATAAACTAGATAAAAAGCTAATCCCGAGTAGCAAGTACATTGGGTAACTAAATTATTCTCCACTTTGTAGACGACATCCTTGTAGGTGTAGATCTCATAAATAGCACAAGGGCGCTTCCACTCAATGGTCGGACTAAGCATTGTACGGAGCATAACCACCCGCGGAATCTTGAGTAATTGTGGTAACCGCAATCACCTTCTGGAGATATGCCTCTTCGCCTTGCGCTTCTTCATAGGGACCGTCATAGTACTCGGTACCTGCGGGATAGTCTAACAACATTGTACAATAAAGGAATGAGTTTCAAAGAAACTCGGTAAAGCGATTAAAAATCCATAATAACATAAATGGCGGGATTCCAGAACAATCATGAATGCAATATGATATGAGACAAGCAATGAATGAATGAATCTAACTCTATGTATGCTTTGGTCTCTATTGGCGGACATGCTTTAAGTCATAGCACCGTACTTCTGTAGGAAAGTCTCAATCACTCATCATCGGTTGGTAATGGGTCCGGCATCCCTCGGGACATTCCATGGCTAGGGGGTTAAGTCAACACACTCTCTCACAACCATTTGGTATAAATCTTGGCGCATGTCGGGGTAATACCTAGCCAAATGCAAGTCTTCTACTTGGTTACATCAAGTCGAGATCCGAGATACTTCCATTCCTCGTCCACGGCGATCCTTTCCGGTATCCTTCACACTAGAGTCCTCATAGTCCACGACTACGGACTCACCAACCCTATTGATCATCCACATATGGTAAACGGGAAGCTCTCACGTCCTTTCACGGGTTGGTTACCGGTCTTAAGCGCCCGTGAGCCCAAGTCTAACCATATGCAACCCTACCAATAAATGGCCCCCACAATGTGATTCCTGTCCTCTCACGGGTTGGTTACCGGTCTTGAGCGCCCATGAATCCCCATTGCTACCACGGGTCGTTCGGTCTCAATACCCCTCCGATTAGGGTCGACATAACGGGACATCCTAGCCAAACACTACTAGACAATCCTAGATATGTCATCCAACGGTTTAGGAAGGTGTCCGAGAGGGCATCTCCGGAAACATCCCATAATATTCCCGTAGTAGTCCAAGGACAGAAATGTCAAAAGGACACCTCTCCTTCCCAAACCATACGTAAGCATACACATGCATCAATTCATATCATCACATATATGGTAACTCCATATATGGAAAGAAATCAATATTTACAAACATTTGTATAACATTGGTAAGTAAATCATACATGAATCAATTCAATATGAATAAGTAATGCTACTGTAATCAAAGTTATGCAACGGTAGTATATCATTGTAAGAATCTAATTTAGGAAACATATTAATGATATTCAAATATAGAAACTAGATTCATGCTATCTATGTAATTAAGGAAATAACCATCCTTACCTTTTATAACTCGCAAAAGAATCCTAAGAAATCAAGTAAGATCTTGGCAAACTTGAGAAGAAGGTCCTAAACAAGTATATACCACATATTAGGAAAGATCCCTAGCAGAAAATATAGCAAAGCATCCGAAGCAGACCAATTCAGGGTTGCTTTGTACTCATTGGTCGAGTGGATTGGTCGAGTGGTCCGGTCGACCAATCGATCGACCAATGCGAGACGATAACTTAGAAAATCAGAGTTTTGAGATATGAAATCCGAATTTGATGGTTCAAGAGGATACTAATCAAGGGGTAGACTACATCAGTAGTATTCTAGCATATAGGGGACCTCAAAACACTAATCAAATCAAGGTATCAAGACCCAAATTAGGAAACAAAAAGTTACCATAAATAAATCAAACATGGATCTTGATGAAGTTTGAAATAGAAAACAAGGACAAGAACAATAGGAAGATGGATCATTGCTTTCGGTAATGAAAACATGAAAACATGCATAGGTCTTCATGGTATAAGGCTTAGAAGCATAAATCTAAATAAGGAAATAAAACCTACCATATATGTACTATCATGCATCATGAAGAACACATAGTAAGGTAGAAGAGAACAACTAGAATTCTATGGATTATGGATCATAGAAAGAAAACACAACCATTAACCACTAACATGATCAATGAAAGAAGATCCAAAGAGATCGGAATTCAGATTAGGAAATTAACGAGAGATTAAATCATGGTTTGATCATGAATCCTTCAAAAGCTTGCAATGATCATGGTTAAGATCATTGTTCTAGCCTTTAATCCTTAGGATGATCATGAGAACATGTTCGAGAGATGTTTGCAACGAGAGGATGCAGCATCTCTTCTCTTGTCTCAACTCAAAAGGAAAGAAAAACAAAGATGTAGGAGAAGAAGAGAGAGTAGACATACCTTTTGATGCAAAAAGAAGAGTTCCGACGAAGATCCGCCAAGAAAACTCCAAGGATGCAAGAGAGATGACTTGCGAGAGGTCTTTGGTTCGTTCCGAGAGGGTTTGGAGGCAGCAAATACGAAGTGGACTCGAGGTTAGGCTTAAATAGAGCAAGAATCAACCTAATTGCCAAAGACAGACACCCATTGGTCGAGTGGATTGGTCGTTGCCCCCGATCGACCAATCGGTCGACCAATGCGGCGACAAGGCCAAAACGAGGGAATTGAAGGCCCGAGATCAAATCCAAACCTAAAGGGGTTTTGCACACAAGTCAAGTGACTTACCTAGTAGGTAGAAATGCCTTCAAACCAAGATAGAGATCACTCCAAGTCCATCAACTAATTAGATCTTCATCGGGATTCTGTTTCCATAAATAGCACCTCATCATCAACCTTCATGGATTCAAAGCCGGACACCAAGTCCTCTCTTTGGGATGGCCCAAAGCTGACTTCTTACTTTACTTCGGGTCATCGGACCTACAAATAACAAGGTTTCCGGGTCAAGGTTAGGGCTGGGTTTCACATTCTCCCCCCCTTAAAGAAATTTCGTCCCCGAAATTGAAAGCGTACCTGTGCTTCCAAAGAGGTAAGGAAACTTCTCCTTCATGTCTTCTTCCTTCTCCCAAGAAGCTTCTTCAGGGGTATGGTTCTTCCACCGAATCTTCACCAAAGGAATGGCGCGATTCCGCAGCTGCTTGTCCTTCCTATCCGGGATTTCGGCCGGTTCTTCATCATAGGTCAAATCAGCACTAAGTCCTTCGGGTGCTTGCTGCAAAATGTGTTCCGGATTCTCTATGTATTTTCGGAGCATCGAAATATGGAACACATTGTGCACACCAGCAAGAGGCGGAGGTAATGCTAATCGATACGCAACGGGTCCAACCTTTTCCAAAATCTCGAAAGGTCCAATGTAACGAGGGCTAAGCTTTCCCTTAACATTGAATCTCATCACACCCTTCATTGGTGAGACCTTGAGAAAGACTTTCTCTCCAACTTGAAATTCCAAATCGGTCCTTCTCTTATCGGCCATAAGATTTACTGTCTCGGCCCAGCGGACTTAATCCTTTCTCTTATCATATCTACCATAGCACTTGTAGCTTCAATCATCTCGGGACCTAAGACTTTTCTTTCACTGTCTCGAGTCCAGTACAAAGGTGTCCTACAAGTACTACCATACAAAGCCTTGAATGGAGCCATGCCTATTGTTGCTTGATAAGCTGTTGTTATAGGCAAACTCAACCAAAGCTAGGTGTTCATCCCAATTACCACCCATATCCACCACACAAGATCGAGCATGTCTTCCAATGTCTGAATTGTCCGCTCGGATTGTCCATCGGCTTGTGGATGATGAGCTGTACTCAAGTTCAATTGGGTTCCCAAGGCCTTACTGCAAACTATTCCAAAACCTTGAGGTGAACCTAGGATCACGATCCGAGACAATACTTAATGGCACACCATGCGGACGAACCACATTATCCACATAAAGCCTGGCTAGCTTATCCGAGTATGAGTGATCTTCATAGGAATGAAATGGGCTGATTTGGTCAACCTATCAACAATCACCCACACGGTGTCATTGCCTTTACTTGTCCGAGGCAAGCTAGTCACAAAGTCCATGGAAATATCTTCCCACTTCCAACTAGGAATAGGAAGGGGTTGAAGTAATCCAGGATGGAGGTTGTCGAGCGGCTTTCACACGTTGGCAAGTCTCACACTTGGCAACAAAATCGTCAACATCCGCCTTTAGACCAATCCACCAAAAATGTTCCTTCAAGTCCTTGTACATCTTGGTGCTTCCCGGGTGTCTGATAAAGTAGTTGGTGTGCTTCCTTCAATATTTCTTTCTTAACTTCATCGTTTGCGAGGCACACACAGTCTTCCTCTAAACAACAAAGCTCCATCCATGGATATACCAAAGTCGGGGTCCGACTCGGGATTCGAAGAAATCTTCTCAACTTTGGTCAAAAACTCTTGATCGAACTCTGTGAGCAACAATCTTATCTCTAAGACCAGATCTTGCCGTCATGGCGAGAAAGAATAAAATCAGAATTCTCGGGAACGATTTCCAAATCAAAACTCTCAATAGAAGACCACAATGGTAAACTCAAAGCATTCAAATCCAAAGTCTTCTTACGGTTCTTCCTACTAAGAGCATCGGCAACAACATTTGCTTTCCCGGGATGATCTTGAATATCACAATCATAATCGGAGACGAGTTCCAACCATCTCCTTTGTCTCATGTTCAACTCCTTTTGGGTAAAGAAGTATTTCAAACTCTTATGATCCGTGAAAATGGCAATCTTCTCACCGTAAAGATAATGTCTCCAAATCTTCAAAGCAAAGACAACGGCGGCAAGTTCTAGATCGTGAGTGGGGTAATTCCGCTCATAATCCTTCAATTGCCGAGAAGCATAGGCTACGACCTTGCCATGTTGCATCGGTACACACAACCCAAACCAATCTTTGGCGCATCGGTATAAGCTGTCATACCACCGGAACTATCGGGTATAGTCAAAACCGGGGCACTTGTCAATCTATCTTTCAACTCTTGGAAATTCTTCTCACGGGCGTCGGACCAAACAAACTTCTCTTCTTTCCTGGTCAACTTAGTCATAGGAGCAGCCAACCGAGAAAAGTTCTCAATAAACCTTCGGTAGTAACCCGCCAATCCAAGAAAACTTCTTATTTCCGTTCTGACTTCGGTCTCTCCCAATCAGCCACGACTTGGACCTTTTCGGGATCGACACGAATACCTTCGGCTGAAACTACATGACCAAGGAAAACTACTCTCTTAAGCCAGAAATCACACTTGCTAAACTTAGCAAACAACTTCTTTTCTCGCAACCTTTGCAAAGTGAAACTTAGATGACTCGCATGCTCTTCTTCGCTCTTCGAATAGATCAAGATGTCATCAATGAAAACAATCACAAACTTATCAAGCACATCATGAAATACTCGGTTCATGAGGTCCATGAACACCGCGGGAGCATTGGTCAATCCGAAGGGCATGACTCTAAACTCGTAGTGACCATACCGCGTTCGGAAAGGCTGTCTTGAAGATATCACTAGACTTCACTTTCAATTGGTGATATCCGGACCTTAAGTCAATCTTTGAGAACACAACTGCACCCTTCAAGCGATCGAAGAGATCATCGATTACGGGCAGCGGATATCTATTCTTGATAGTCAACTTATTCAACTCACGGTAGTCGATGCACAAGCGCATACTACCGTCTTTCTTCTTGACGAACAAGACCGGAGCTCCCCAAGGTGACACACTAGGCTGTCTGAAAACCTCTATCAATGAGCTCATTCAACTGATTTTGCAACTCTTTCAACTCGGTAGGAGCCATCCTATACGGAGCTTTAGATACGGGAGCGGCACCGGGGACGAGATCAATAGAGAATTCGACATCTCTGTCCGGAGGCACTCCCGATAGATCATCGGGGAAGACATCAACAAAGTCGCAGACAACTACGACTTCATCGACTCTTTTCTCCACTATACCCTTGCCTTCGGATGAAGCATCATCCACTAGGGCATAGACTTGCATCGGTCGACGGACAGCACCTTCTTACAAACCCTTCTCTTTTCACCTTGAAATTCAAAGACCGGACTTCCACAAATATGGGCCTGAATCTTCTTTGAGGAACAAAGGAACACGGCTTTGTGGGCTGTCAACCAGGTCAATTCCCAAAATAACATCGAAGTCCTTCATGTCAAGAATCACAAAATTGGCTTCCAAGTTCTTTTCACCAATCAACACGGGACATCTAGATAACCCCTTATCTAGTTTCTATGAGGACCAGTAGGTGTACTAATCAATAAACAACTAGACAACTTCTCGGGGATTAGGTTAGTCTTCTTGATGAATGCGAGATGACATGAGCAGAATGAGATGCACCCGTATCAAATAAGACAAATGCGAGAAATAGAAGCGACTAACAATGTACACCTAATCACATCATGGCTTGGATCCTGCTCGATCTTGGAAATACTGAAAACTCTACCGAGGGAGGAGCGGGAGCACTCTTCACCAGCCAGGGGCGGGGCTCTTTGGGCGGGCCGCCCGGACGAGCACGAGCAAAATGACCAGCTTGCTTGCGGTAGAAGCAAACGGGATTCTTTGGATCCAACGGGGGTGGCTGCAACGAGAGGACTTCCGAACAAAAGGCCTTGCACTCGCACTTGCACTTGCACTTGCATTTGCTGGTGATCGGTTTCCGCCATCTTGTTTAAGCGGCCGGGCTGCTGAAAACCCGTGTTCGACCTACACTCTTAGCACGAAAGGTAGGAGTGGGGTAGGGTGTAGGTCTCACATAACGACGGTCATTGCGATCCACCAAACCAGAATTCCTTGACTGCCAAGGCTTTTGCACACGAGCACTTTCCTTCTCTGTTTCTTCCAACTTCTTCGAGTTACGCACCACTTGAGCATAGCTCACAATAGGGCTGGGACTGTGAGGTAAGCTTTAATGGCGGGCGCGATCCTTTGAAGAACTTCTTTGCTTTGGCGAGGTCTTCCTTCAAAGAATCTGGAGCAAAGAAATGAAGCTCCTCGAACTTCTTGGTACTCCAACACGGACAAAGTTCCTTGAGTCGAGAATCATAAACTCCGCTTCCTTTGCATCCTTCACCGCCTCGGGAAAGTAGTTCATACAAAAAGCCTCTTTGAATAACTCCCAAGTTACAACTCCTGCATGCAAACCTTCCAAAAGCGGGGACCAGTGGAGATCCACCATGCATCGGCTTCTTGTTGCAACTTACATTCGGCAAACAAAATCTTCGAGCTTCGAGCATTGCGGATGCCGGAAAGCCTTCTCCAACTCACGAAGCCACTTGTTAGGAAACAAGGGGTCCTTGGTAACTCCGGTGAAAGTGGGTACTTGCATCTTGAGAAAACTCTCCATCGAGGCGAGTATGAGGAGTTCAGCTAAACCTCCCGCATTCGGGAGCTGCGGCATGAGGATTCACATTAGCACCAGCCGGGTCTCATTATGCGAGTCATGAAACCCACCAACATCTGGTTGAGCCGAGGCTGCTTCTTCTTGCATCATATTGCCCATGATATTGGCAATATCTACGAAACTTCCAACATTCGGGGCACCGGGGATCTCATGAGTACCACTGATCGGCATTTGGTATCTCACCACCTCCATGAGGTACTTCACCACCTCCCTGAGGTATTTCACCACCACCATGACCCTTTGGATTCACCACGCCCACTTCTCGGAGTAACCATTACGCAAAAAACGAGAACATCAAAATACCGAATTTCGAAGATTCAACATAAACCACAAGTCCAAATGATTTGAAAACTTAAATCATGCTCAAATATATCCATATAGTCATCAAACAATATTCCATAAGGCAAAAATCACATTTTCCAAAAATTCAACAGCAAATGAGGTCAACTTGTGACCATTGGTCGAGTGGTTGGTCGAGTGACCCGGTCGACCAATCGGTCGACCAATGAAGAACGAGATCCGAAAATTCGCATTATAAGCCTCATTTCCACATTCCAACCTCATTCTAACTTCTTCCAAAGGTGAGAGAGCTCTAGGGAAAATATCCAAGTGTTCCCACAAGTGTTCTTGAGGTGATTTAGTGCTTCAACAACAACACCACAACACACCATCTTCATAAACAAGGTAAATCTCTCATTCTTTCTTCCATTTTCATCTTCTCATGCTTGCATTTCAATAAAACCATGCTTTACTTGTATCCAATGCTAGAAATCATGCTTAGGAATGCTTAGAAACATATTCCCTAGGTTTTAAACACAATGACATGCATAGACAACAAGTTTTAACACATTTGGTGCTCATCTCGCAAAGTTTTATACCGAAATCGATATCTTTAGAAAAATTTCGTTTTCTCTCAAACCGCTTGAAATTTTCTCACGAGATCAAATGCTACATGCTCAAGATGACATTGTAGATAGGTCCATACAATTTGATTTAACCAATTTCAACTTTTCAAAAATCCAATTTTGACCTAAATTGCAAAATCCCCAAATTTCTTCTTGCTGAATTTTTCGCTTTAATCCAAGTTTTCGATCGATTTTCATCAAAACAACATCATAGACATGAAATTCCAAGTATTGTGCACATGCTAGTATGTTCAAATCAAATTTCCCCCAAATTTGAAATTTTCCGAAAAATTACGAAAATACCCTTTTGGCTAAAATCTTGAAATAGCACTAATTGGAATTGTCTCTTGTCTCTTTCACGGATACATCATGCGAGAGGGGAGGACGAGGAGGAGGTAGAGGTAGAGGTCGCATCGTAGGTGCTCTCGGGGGGCGGAGGTCGGGTTCCTTTCGAGCCCAGAGAGGAGGTTAGGAGACCGGACCTATTTGACACACCTCGGGCCGAGTTTACGTACGAGGCCTACTTCAGCTATTGTAACATCGAGATGGGGCGTCTACTTCACTTACGCCAGCTCGGAGCCTTCAGGGATCCGGCAGAGGTTCGACACCTTACGGTGGACTCACCTCTTCACCGAGGATTTGCCGGTATACCGGAGCTAGTGAGGTTGTTCTTCAGCAACCTTACTTACACGAGAGGAGGCTCGGGGCCGGGGACATCCACTCGGACTTGTCCTCGGGAGCGGGGTCCACCGGACTCGATTCGCTTCTCCACCCGGACATCTGGCTGAGATCCCGCAGGTCCCTTACTACCCACATCGGTGTGTGTGGATACCTGCCGGGCGGACACTGGACAGCCATCCGATGCCGTACGAGCTTCGCGAGATATGCTCTACGCTATGGGATAGCCGCCGATGCTTCACACCGTGGACTAGCGGACGGATGACGGGTTCTGCACGTATTATCTGGTCGCATAGTCGGCCGAAACATCATGCCGAAAGCCGGACATCACCATCGGGTCACAGTGATGGAGGCCTTGGTCATTTACCGCATCTACATGGGCTTCGAGATCGATCTTTCCTACATCATTCAGCGGGTCATGCTTGGACTTAGTTCTGCGGCCCTAGCATGCGGAACCTTTGCTATGGGAGGCTTCGACTTTGATCTTCGGCATTTCGGGGTGAGTTTCGAGGATACTCCGATGGACACTAGATCACAGGGGATACCCCATTGGGACTCGGACCATTCGACGGATGAGACTACATCGGTTAGAGAGATCTCCGGGTCCGGAGGGTGAGGATGATGATGAATCGAGAGGATGAGGATGAGGGATCCGAGGATGGAGGAGAGGATATCGGTCCCGATAGTGATGATCAGGCCGGAGATGATCTGAGATATGCGCGAGGCTGAGCTCGTGCATCACGAGTTTCCTTCATCACATTTCGAGGCGGGTGGCCCTTCACATGCGGTTCCGGAGACTTCAGATATTGGTGCACAGATGAGATCGATGACTTCCATGCTAGAGAGGATGGAGGTCGACAGAGCAGATGTACGAGAGGATGGAGTCTCGACAGACGAGATAGAGCATCGGGTGACTCAGCTAGCGAGGAGTTCGAGCTTATAGAGATCGAGTAGATCACCTAGATAGACTGTACCTTAGGATTTTCCATTTATGCTTTTCAGATGTAATCATTGTAAAACTTTTGAAATTAATGAAGTTCATTTTGTTTCTCTTTATTTATTGTATGTTATGCACTTTTCTTTTCCTTGCATTAGTGTCATTTGTTCAAGTATAATTATGGTATGTTATTCAGAAATGTTCTGTTATGCCTCAAAGTTCAAGTTTCTAATTCAATGTTCTATTATTCACTTCTAAGAGTAGAAGAGTCACTTCAGATCAATGACTCAGAATGTTCAGTTGTTGCCTTTTGTGGTTAGGATCTCCTCGAACCTTGGGCTCGATACCAATCTGTCACGCCCTCCCAGCCGGTACCCTATCTCGGCATACCCGAGAGTGTGATCCACAGCCCAAGATCGGTATCGAGTGATCAACCTCCCACATAAGCAATAACATAATCATGAACAACCATAACAAGAGTGCGGAAGATAAATCATAGATTCAATAAAGAAAGAATGAATCGTAAACGAAACGGAATAATAAATATATAATCAGAGTGTCAACAGATAAGTAAAGTGAAGCAAAAATCCCACTTTACATCCAAATGAAAAGTAGCTCGAAAGAATAAACTAGATAAAAGCTAATCCCAAAGAGCAAGTACATTGGGTAACTAAATTATTCTCCACTTTGTAGACGACATCCTTGTAGGTGTAGATCTCATAAATAGCACAAGGACGCTTCCACTCAATGGTCGGACTAAGCATTGTACGGAGCATAACCACCCGCGGAATCTTCGAGTAATTGTGGTAACCGCAATCACCTTCCCCGGAGATATGCCTCTTCGCCTTGCGCTTCTTCATAGGGACCGTCATAGTACTCAAGACTGCAGGATAGTCTAACAACATTGTACAATAAAGGAATGAGTTTCAAAGAAACTCGCAGTAAGGCGCTTAAAATCCATAATAACATAAATGGCAGGATTCCGTAACAATCATGAATGCAATATGATATGAGACAAGCACCGAATGAATGAATCTAACTCTATGTATGCTGGTCTCTATTGGCGTACATGCTTTAAGTCATAGCACCGTACTTCAGAGGAAAGTCTCAATCACTCATCATCAGTTGGTAATGGGTCCGGCATCCCTCGGGACATTCCATGGCTAGGGGGTTAAGTCAACACACTCTCTCACAACCATTTGGTATAAGTACTGGCGCATGTCGTGGTAATACCTAGCCAAATGCAAGTCTTCTACTTGGTTACATCAAGTCAGATCCGGATACTTCCATTCCTCGTCCCCGACGATCCTTTCCGGTATCCTTCACACTAGAGTCCTCATAGTCCCCCGACTACGGACTCACCAACCCTATTGATCATCCACATATGGTAAACGGGAAGCTCTCACGTCCTTTCACGGGTTGGTTACCGGTCTTAAGCGCCCGTGAGCCCAAGTCTAACCATATGCAACCCTACCAATAAATGGCCCCCACAATGTGATTCCTGTCCTCTCACGGGTTGGTTACCGGTCTTGAGCGCCCATGAATCCCCATTGCTACCACGGGTCGTTCGGTCTCAATACCCCTCCGATTAGGGTCCACATAACAGACATCCTAGCCAAACACTACTAGACAATCCTAGATATGTCATCCAACAATTTAGGAAGGTGTCCAGAGGGCATCTCCGGAAACATCCCATAATATTCCCGTAGTAGTCCAAGGACAGAAATGTCAAAAGGACACCTCTCCTTCCCAAACCATACGTAAGCATACACATGCATCAATTCATATCATCACATATATGGTAACTCCATATATGGAAAGAAATCAATATTTACAAACATTTGTATAACATTGGTAAGTAAATCATACATGAATCAATTCAATAGGAATAAGTAATGCTACTGTAATCAAAGTTATGCAACAGTAGTATATCATTGTAAGAATCTAATTTAGGAAACATATTAATGATATTCAAATATAGAAACTAGATTCATGCTATCTATGTAATTAAGGAAATAACCATCCTTACCTTTTATAACTCGCAAAGAATCCTAAGAAATCAAGTAGGATCTTGGCAAACTTGAGAAGAAGGTCCTAAACAAGTATATACCACATATTAGGAAAGATCCCTAACAGAAAATATAGCAAAGCATCCGAAATGACCAATTCTGGAGTTGCTTGTACTCATTGGTCGAGTGGATTGGTCGAGTGGTCCAACGACCAATCAGTCGACCAATGCAGACGATAAGCTTAGAAAATCAGAGTTTTGAGATATGAAATCCGAATTTGATGGTTCAAGAGGATACTAATCAAGGGGTAGACTACATCAGTAGTATTCTAGCATATAGGGGACCTCAAAATACTAATCAAATCAAGGTATCAAGACCCAAATTAGGAAACAAAAAGTTACCATAAATAAATCAAACATGGATCTTGATGAAGTTTGAAATAGAAAACAAGGACAAGAACAATAGGAAGATGGATCATTGCTTTCGGTAATGAAAACATGAAAACATGCATAGGTCTTCATGGTATAAGGCTTAGAAGCATAAATCTAAATAAGGAAATAAAACCTACCATATATGTACTATCATGCATCATGAAGAACACATAGTAAGGTAGAAGAGAACAACTAGAATTCTATGGATTATGGATCATAGAAAGAAAACACAACCATTAACCACTAACATGATCAATGAAAGAAGATCCAAAGAGATCAGAATTCAGATTAGGAAATTAACAGAGATTAAATCATGGTTTGATCATGAATCCTTCAAAAGCTTGCAATGATCATGGTTAAGATCATTGTTCTAGCCTTTAATCCTTAGGATGATCATGAGAACATGTTCGAGAGATGTTTGCAACAGAGGATGCAGCATCTCTTCTACTGTCTCAACTCAAAAAGGAAAGAAAAACAAAGATGTAGGAGAAGAAGAGAGAGTAGACATACCTTTTGATGCAAAAAGAAGAGTTCCGACGAAGATCCGCCAAGAAAACTCCAAGGATGCAAGAGAGATGACTTGCAGAGGTCTTTGGTCTGCTCCAGAGGGTTTGGAGGCAGCAAATACGAAGTGGACTCGAGGTTAGGCTTAAATAGAGCAAGAATCAACCTAATTGCCAAAGACAGCACCCATTGGTCGAGTGGATTGGTCGACGGCCCGATCGACCAATCACCGACCAATGCAGACAAAGAAGGCCAAAACAGGGGAATTGAAGGCCCGGATCAAATCCAAACCTAAAGGGGTTTTGCACACAAGTCAAGTGACTTACCTAGTAGGTAGAAATGCCTTCAAACCAAGATAGAGATCACTCCAAGTCCATCAACTAATTAGATCTTCATCAGGATTCTGTTTCCATAAATAGAACCTCAACATCAACCTTCATGGATTCAAAGCCAGACACCAAGTCCTCTCCCCTCCCCCCCCAACCCCCCACCCCACCTCCTTCCTTACTTCCGGCCGCCCCACCAAAAAAAAAAACTTCCCCCCCAGGGTTAGGGCCGGGTTTAAAAAAAATAAAAAACAACCCGAGGAAAAAAAAAAAACCCCCGGCGCCGCCCCCCGCCACCCCGAGTTTCCTTCATCACACTTCGAGGCAGGCGGCCCTTCACATGCGGTTCCGGAGACTTCAGATCTTGGTGCACAGATGAGATCGATGACTTCCATGCTAGAGAGGATGGAGGTTAGACAGGAGCAGATGTACGAGAGGATGGAGTCACGACAGGATAGGATAGAGCATCGGGTGACTCGGCTAGCGAGAGGAGTTCAGAGCATACAGAGATCAGAGTAGATCACCTAGATAGACTGTACTTTAGGATTTTCCATTTATGCATTTCAGATGTAATCATTGTAAAAAATTTTGAAATTAATGAAGTTCATTTTGTTTCTCTTTAATTATTGTATGTTATGCACTTTTCTTTTCCTTGCATTAGTGTCATTTGTTCAAGTATAATTATGGTATGTTATTCGAAAATGTTCAGTTATGCCTCAAAGGTCAAGTTTCTAATTCGGTGTTCTATTATTCACTTCTAAGAGTAGAAGAGTCATTTCAGATCAATGACTCAGGAATGTTCAGTTGTTGTCTTTTGTGGTTAGGATCTCCTCGAACCTTGGGCTCGATACCAATCTGTCACGCCCTCCCAGCCGGTACCCTATCTGGCATACCCGAGAGTGTGATCCACAGCCCGAAGATCAGGTATCGAGTGATCAACCTCCCACATAAACAATAACATAATCATGAACAATCATAACAAGAGTGCGGAAGATAAATCATAGATCCAATAATGAAAGAATGAATCATAAATGAATCGGAATAATAGATATAATCGTAGTATCAAACAGATAAGTAAAGTGAAGCAAAAATCCCACTTTACATCCAGCGGAAAAGTAGCTCTAAAGAATAAACTAGACAAAGTCTAATCCCGAGTAGCAAGTACATTGGGTAACTAAATTATTCTCCACTTTATAGACGACATCCTTGTATGTATAGATCTCATAAATAGCACAAGGACGCTTCCACTCAATGGTCGGACTAAGCATCGTACGGAGCATAACCACTCGCGAGATCTTCAGAGTAATTGTGGTAACCGCAATCACCTTCCCCGGAGATATGTCTCTTCGCCTTGCGCTTCTTCATAGGGGCCGTCATAATACTCAAATTACTGCAGGATAGTCTAACAACATTGTACAATAAAGGAATGAGTTTCAAAGAAACCCGATAAAGCGCTTAAAATCCATAATAACATAAATGGCAGGATTCCGAACAAACATAAATGCAATATGATATGAGACAAACAATGAATGAATGAATCTAACTCTATGGATGCTGGTCTCTATTGGCAGACATGCTTTAAGTCATAGCACCGTACTTCTTTAGGAAAGTCCACTCACATCCTCAAGCATTTAAGATATCTTGGATTCTCTCACGGATCATTTCACCGGTCTTGAGCGGCCGATTGGTAATGGGTCCTTCATCCCTCGGGACAAACCTTGGCGGGGGTTAAGTCAACACACTCTCTCACAACCATTTGGTATAAGTACTGGCGCATGTCGGGGTAAAACCTAGCCAAATGCAAGTCTTCTACTTGGTTACATCAAGTCGGATCCGGATACTTCCATTCCTCGTCCCCGACGATCCTTTCCGGTATCCTTCACACTAGAGTCAGCGTATCCTATGGCACCGACCAACTCGGACTACGGACTCATCAACCCTATTTATCATCCACATATGGTAAACGGGAAGCTCTCACGTCCTCTCACGGGTTGGTTACCGGTCTTAAGCGCCCGTGAGCCCAAGTCTAACCATATGCAACCCTACCAATAAATGGCCCCCACAATGTGATTCCCTGTCCTCTCACGGGTTGGTTACCGGTCTTGAGCGCCCATGAATCCCCATTGCTACCACGGGTCGTTCGGTCTCAATACCCCTCCGATTAGGGTCTGACATAACAGGACATCCTAGCCAAACACTACTAGACAATCCTAGATATGTCATCCAACAGTTTAGGAAGGTGTCCAGAGGGCATCTCCGAAAACATCCCATAATATTCCCGTAGTAGTCCAAGGACAGAAGTGTCGAAAGGACACCTCTCCTTTCCAAACCGTACGTAAGCATACACATGCATCAATTCATATCATCACATATATGGTAACTACATATATGGAAAGAAATCAGTATTACAATCACTTGTATAACATTGGTAAGTAAATCATACATGAATCAATTCAATATGAATAAGTAATGCTACTGTAATCAAAGTTATGCAACAGTAGTATATCATTGTAAGAATCTAATTTAGGAAACATATTCATGATATTCAAATATAGAAACTAGATTCATGCTATCTATGTAATTAAGGAAATAACCATCCTTACCTTTTATAACTCGCAAAAGGATCCTAAGAAATCAAGTAAGATCTTGGCAAACTTGAGAAGAAGGTCCTAAACAAGTATATACAACATATTAAGAAAGACCCCTAACAAAAAATATATCAAAACATCCGAAACAGACCAATTCTGGAGTTGCTGTACTCATTGGTCGAGTGGATTGGTCGAGTGGTCCAATCGACCAATCAATCGACCAATGCGACGATAACCTATAAAATCGAGTTTTAAGATATGAAATCCGAATTTGGTGGTTCAAAAGGGTACTAATCAAGGGGTAGACTACATCAGTAGTATTCTAGCATATAGGGGACCTCAAAACACTAATCAAATCAAGGTATCAAGATCCAAATTAGGAAACAAAAAGTTACCATAATTAACTCAAACATGGATCTTGATGAATTTGAAATAGAAAACAAGGACAAGAACTATAGGAGGATGGATCATTGCTTTCGGTAATGAAAACATGAAAACATGCATAGGTCTTCATGGAATAAGGCTTAGAAGCATAAATCTAAATAAGGAAATAAAACCTACCATATATGTAACTATCATGCATCATGAAGAACACATAGTAAGGTAGAAGAGAACAACTAGAATTCTATGGATTATGGATCATGGAAAGAAAACACAACCATTAACCACTAACATGATCAATGAAAGAAGATCCAAAGAGATCAGAATTCAGATTAGAAGATTAACAGAGATTAAATCATGGTTCGATCATGAATCCTTCAAAAGCTTGCAATGATCATGGTTAAGATCATTGTTCTAGCCTTAAATCCTTAGGATGATCATGAGAACATGTTCAGAGATGTTTGCAACAGAGGATGCAGCATCTCTTCTACTGTCTCAACTCAAAAAGGAAAGAAAAACAAAGATGGAGGAGAAAAAGAGAGAGTAGACATACCTTTTGATGCAAAAAGAAGAGTTCCGACGAAGATCCGTCAAGAAAACACCAAGGATGTAAGAGAGATGACTTGCAGAGGTCTTTGGTTCGTTCCAGAGGGTTTGGAGGCAGCAAATACGAAGTGGACTCGAGGTTGGACTTAAATAGAGCAGGAATCAACCTAATTGCCAAAGACAGACACTCATTGGTCGAGTGGATTTTTTGGCCCCCCCCCCCCCCAGCCCCCAAAACGAAGGCGGCCAAAAAGGGGATGGGAGGGGCGGGCCCAAAACAAAACCCAAGGGGGTTTTGCACACAAGTCAAGTGACTTACCTAATAGGTAGAAATGCCTTCAAACCAAGATAGAGAGCACTCCAAGTCCATCAACTAATTAGATCTTCATCAGGATTCAGTTTCCATAAATAGAACCTCATCATCAACTTTCATGGATTCAAAGCCAGACACCAAGTCCTCTACTGGGATGGCCCAAAGCTGACTTCTTACTTTACTTCGGGTCATTGGACCTACAAACAACAAGGTTTCCGGGTCAAGGTTAGGGCTGGGTTTCACACCGCTGCCCCGGATTGACGATCTCTTTGATCAATTGAAGGGTGCAGCTGTGTTCTCAAAGATTGACTTAAGGTCTGGATATCACCAGTTGCAAGTGAAGTCAAGTGATGTCTTCAAGACAACTTTCTGAACAAGGTACGGCCATTATGAGTTTAGAGTCATGCCTTTTGGTTTGACTAATGCTCCTGCTGTGTTCATGGACCTCATGAACCGAGTCTTCCATGATGTGCTCGATAAGTTTGTAATTGTCTTCATTGATGATATTCTGATTTATTCAAAAAGTGAAGAAGAGCATGAAAGGCATCTGGATTTCACTTTGCAAAGACTACGAGAAAAGAAACTTTATGCTAAGTTTAGCAAGTGTGATTTCTGGCTAAAGAGTGTAGTATTCCTCGGCCATGTGGTTTCTGCTGAAGGTATTAGTGTTGATCTTGAGAAAGTCCAAGCAGTTGCTGATTGGGAAAGACCGAAGACTGTAACGGAAATAAGAAGTTTCCTTGGTCTGGAAGGTTACTACAGAAGGTTTATTGAGAACTTTTCTCGGTTAGCTGCCCCTATGACTAAGTTGACCAGGAAAGAAGAGAAGTTTGTTTGGTCTGACGCTTGTGAGAAGAATTTCCAAGAATTGAAGGATAGACTGACAAGTGCACCAGTTTTGACTATACCTGATAGTTCTGGTGGTATGACGGTCTATACTTGATGCGTCGAAGATTGGTTTGGGTTGTGTCCTGATGCAAACAAAGAAGGTTGTAGCCTATGCCTCTCGGCAATTGAAGGATTATGAGCGGAATTACCCCACTCATGATTTAGAGCTTGCCGCTGTTGTTTTTGCTTTGAAGATTTGGAGACATTACCTCTATGGTGAGAAAATTGCCATATTCACGGACCATAAGAGTTTGAAATACTTCTTTACTCAGAAAGAGTTGAACATGAGGCAAAGAAGATGGTTGGAACTAGTCTCTGATTATGATTGTGATATTCAGGATCACCCCCGGTAAGGCAAACGTTGTTGCTTGATGCTCTTAGTAGGAAGATTCAGAAGAAGGTTTTGGATTTGAATGCTTTGAGTCTACACTTGTTGTCTTCTATTGAGAGTTTTGATTTGGAAGTTGTTCCTAAGAATTCTGCTGTTGTTCTTTCTGCTATGACGGCAAGGTCTGGTCTTAGAGATAAGATTGTTGCTTTGCAGAGTTCTGATCCAGAACTTAAGGACAAAGTTGAGAAGATTTCTTCGAATCCTGAGTCGGATCCCGACTTTGGTATATCTTTGGATGGTGCTTTATTGTTTAGAGGTAGATTGTGTGTGCCAGCAAATGAAGATCTTAAGAAGGAAATATTGAAGGAAGCACACCAATCAATCTTTACAGTACACCCTGGAAGCACCAAGATGTACAAGGACTTGAAGGAACATTTTTGGTGGATTGGTTTGAAGGCCAATGTTGATGACTTTGTTGCCAAGTGTGAGACTTGCCAGCGTGTGAAAGCCGTTCATCAACCTCCATCTGGATTGCTTCAGCCCCTTCCTGTTCCTAACTGGAAGTGGGAAGATATTTCTATGGACTTCGTGACTAGCTTGCCTAGGACAAGTAAAGGCAATGACACTGTGTGGGTGATTGTTGATACGTTGACCAAATCAGCCCATTTTATTCCTATGAAGATCACTCATACTTTGGATAAGCTAGCTAGACTTTATGTGGATAATGTGGTTCGTCTACATGGTGTGCCGATGAGTATTGTGTCCGATCGCGATCCCAGATTCACCTCAAGGTTTTGGAACAGTTCTCAGAAAGCCTTGGGAACCCAATTGAACTTGAGTAGAGCTCATCATCCACAGTCAGATGGACAATCTGAGCGGACAATTCAAACTTTGGAAGACATGCTCAGATCTTGCGTGGTGGATATGGGTGGAAATTGGGACGAACACTTAGCTTTGGTTGAGTTTGCCTATAATAACAGTTATCAAGCAACGATAGGCATGGCTCCGTTTAAGGCTTTGTATGGTTGCACTTGTAGAACACCATTGTATTGCCTTGAGACGGGTGAAAGAAAAGTCTTAGGTTCTGATTTGATTGAAGCTACGAGCGCAATGGTGGATATGATAAAAGAAAGGATTAAGTCTGCTCAGTCAAGACAGAAATCCTATGCTAACAAGAGAAGGACTGATCTGGAATTTCAAGTTGGATAGAAAGTTTTCTTGAAGGTTTCACCAATGAAGGGCGTGATGAGATTTAATGTTAAAGGGAAGCTTAGCCCTCGTTTCATTGGACCTTTTGAAATTTTGGAAAAGGTTGGACCCGTTGCTTATCGATTGGCATTACCTCCGGCTATTGCTGCTGTGCATAATGTGTTCCACATTTCGATGCTCCGGAAATATGTTGAAAATCCGGAACATGTCTTACAGTAGGCACCTAAAGGGCTTAGTGCTGATCTTACCTATGATGAAGAGCCCGCTGAAATTTTGGATAAGAAGGACAAGCAATTGCGGAATCGCACCATCCCTTTGGTAAAGATTTGTTGGAAGGACCATACCCCTGAAGAAGCTTCTTGGGAGAAAGAAGAAGATATGAAGGAGAAGTTTCCTCATCTCTTTGGAAGCATAGGTACGCTTTCAATTTCGGGGACGAAATTTTTTGAAGGAGAGGAGAATGTGAAACCCAGCCCTGACCCTAATCCGGAAACTCTGTTTATTGTAGGTCCAGTGACCCGAAGTAAGGCAAGAAGTCATCTTTGGGCCATTTCTGTTGAAGACTTGATGGCTGGAGCATTCTTTGGTGATCTCTTACAAAGACTTAAAGAATTCTTCATCTTTCTACGGCAAAGGTATGATCTCACTCACTCTCTCTTCTATCTCTGATTTTCTTTCTTTTATTCTATTTTCATTGAGATCAGAAAGGTGATGAAGCATTCTTGTAATCATCGATTCTCTGATCTCACCATATTCTTTAAGACTCATGATCATCATCATGTTCTTAAACCCTACCTATTGAATTCTTGAAAGCCTAACCCTAATCCTTTGAAAACCCTAACTTGTGTGATTGTCTGGAGAACTTTTGGTAACCTACCTTGTGAAAGGAAAATCCTTTTTGGGTGACCTTGTGTTAACCTAAACTTAATCATCTATATTTTCCTGTTTTGATTTGTCTTTATTCATTCAGATCTCACAATTATTTGTCCAGGGAGCAAAAAGGGTAAAACCCTAATTCTCTTGGATTAAACCCAGGAATCCCCTAGTTGATCATGTTAACCCAATTATTATGTTTTCTTTACTAGATCTGAATTCTTTCATATCCTAGTTCATTATCTTTAAATTTTCTATTTTTCCCTCCTAACCTATGCTCAACCTAATTAGGTTAACCTCATGATTTCTAGGTTGTAACTTGAGAACTTGTTTTGAGTTATGATTTGATATCCTCTATACCCTAAGATACTACCATGATAATTCCCCTCTTAATTGTACCCTTTTGAACCATCGAATTCGGTTCTAGATTCTCAAAATTCGAATTCTTGCAGGCCACTGTCTGCATTGGTCGACTCATTGGTCGACTGGTCCAGCAGACCAATCAATCGACCAATGAGTACAGCAACCTCAATCTTGGTCTGTTTCGATTAATTTATGATCTTTTCCTTTATGCATCTTTCCTAACATGTTGTGTGCACTTGTTTAGGACTGTCTTCTCAGGTTTAGTCAAGATCATACTTGATTCTTTAAGATTCCATTCAAGTTAGAAGGTAAGGATAGTTGATTCCTTAACTACATAGATTGCTTGTTCTCTGGTTTCTACTTTGTGGAACTATGAGATTTCTTACTGTTATTATAATTTAATTCTGATCTCCTACTGTGGGAACAGTAGCACTTGTTTATATCATTTTTTTTATTATTTATGTTATATGAATTACTTATTACTGCTTAATCCGATGTTTCTTTTACATTCTCTTTTATATGATGAACTACTGGTTGTGTATGTCATGACTGATCTGAGAATGTGTTTGCTTAAGTTTGGTTTGGGATTGGGAAGTGTCCTTTTGACACTTCTGTCCTTGGACATTATCGGAAATAGTATGGGATGTTTCCGGGGTTGCCCATCGACGCTTTCCCGAATCAATGATTGTCATACCTAGGGATGTCTAGTGGTGTTTGGCTAGGATACACCCCTGTTATATTAAACCCGATTCGGAAGGGTATTGAGATCGAACGACCCGTGGTAGCAATGGGGATTCACGGGCGCTCAAGACCGGTGAAATGATCCGTGAGAGGACGGGAATCACATTGTGGGGGCCATTTATTGGAGGGTTGCATATGGCTAGACTTGGGCTCATGGGCGCTCAAGACCGGTGAAATGATCCGTGAGGGGACATGAGAGCTTCCTGTTTACCATATGTGGATAACCAATAGGGTTGATGAGTCTGGTGAGTAATATCCGTGACATTAGTAGAAAGGATACCGAAAAGGATCGCCCGGGGCGAGGAATGGAAGTATCTGGACCTGAGTTGATGTAACTGAGTAGATGACTTGCATTGGGCTAGGCTTTTCCTTGATATGCGCCAGTACTTATGCCAAATGGTTGTGAGAGAGTGTGTTGACTTAACCCCCTGCCATGGTTTGTCCTGAGGGATGAAGGACCCATTACCAACCGGCTGCCCAAGATACCTTAAATGGGTGAGGGAACCCAAGATATCTTATATGGTTGAGGGTGTGAGCGGACTTTCCTTAAGAAGTACGGTGCTATGACTTAAAGCATGTCTGCCATAGAGACCAGCATACATAGAGTTAGATGCATTGCATCATGTTATGTTTTGCCACATGTTATCTATGATGTTATGGATTAACTACGTTACTGAGTTTCTCCGAAACTCATTCCTGTTGTATATTTCTTTTTGTTAGATTATCCTGCAGGTACAGAATATTATGACGAGCAGTACAACGAAGCACAAGCTGATGAAGCGTATTACACACAAAGTGCTGGCAACGATCAAGATTACTTTGATGATCCCCCAGCGGATCAAGCTGCGTACTACTTTTGAGAACGGCATAGAGTTAGAACGGATTCATTGGATTGATGAAGTCCATACTTATGAAGACGTTATCTATAAACTTGAAGACGCTTGATCTTAGTTTATTTCTTAGCACATTTGTTTCAGTTGTAATCCCTTTTGATTTTTATACTACGTTCCGCTATTTTGGTAAAGTGAGTTTCCGCCTCACTTCACTCCTTTTTGATATCATTGGATATCTGGTATCTTTCTGCACTCTGATTATACTGATTGTTCATTTCTTGTTTTGAACCTTGTCTATAATATTAAACCTTGATTTAATTCTGTTTATGATTATGTTATTGTATATGTGGGAGGATGGTTTCCTCGATACTTGGTCTTCGGGGCTGTGGATCACACTCTCGGGTATGCCAGTTAGGGTACCAGCTGGGAGGATGTGACAAGGTCGGTAAAGGAGCTTCAAGTCATCCATCTTTCTGTCACCATCAAATGCACCACCTATCCTAGAGAAACAAGGAAACCAGTACTGAATTGATAGTACACGTAAGTAATAGAAAAATCCAGTGAGTCTGAAGTAGCATGTGTACCTATTAAAGAAACAGGTGCAACCCCAGGAGCAAAACTTTTAGCTTCAGGATGTTTGGTTAATGACACAAGCAAATGACCAATACAATAATGATATGAACTACATTACAATTACTAAACATGTAGTCGAAACACAAAATAACATTTCTTTTATAAATAAACTTAAAAATGTGCTTTTGGCCAAACTGTGACAAACTTGGTTAAATACCCCCAATCTGTGACAAATTTGCTTAAATACCCTAATATCTGACAAACTAGCTTAAATACCCTAATATGTGACAAACTTGATGGTTGAGATTGACATAAGATTTGGCTAACAAATGGTGGTTATTATGTTGGTTATTATAACCAATGAGTTCCCACCTAGTACATCAATTAGAAACGATCAACAAATTCAGAAGACAAAGTACTGAACTAACTATTTTGTTATCCCTTCAACATCTTCCCTCACAAAAGCCCCTGGATCATCAGCTCTTTTAAACAATGGCTATTGTGAGAATAAAACTTTTGCTGCCACTTTAGGCAGTAATGTAGGTCATTATTCTTGCAGAACTGAAACAAACATGTATTCAATATGTATTTCACACATAGTATTGTCACATCCTCCCAGCCGGTACCTTAACTGGCATACCCGAGAGTGTGATCCACAGCCCTAAAGATCAAGTATTGAGGAAATCATCTTCCCACATATACAATAACATAATCATAAATAGGAAATATTCAAGGTTTAATATTATAAATAAGGTTCAAAACAAGAAGTGAATAAACAAAATAATCAGAGTGCGGAAAATGATACCAGATATCCAAAGATATCAAAAGAAGTAGAGAGAGGCGGAAACTCACTCCACAAAATACAACTGAACGCAGTATGTAAGTCTAAAAGAAATAACAACTAAATCAAAGGAACTAAGAAAGATAACTAAACATAAGAGTTTTCTATCCTATAGATGACATCTTCAAAATAGTGGACTTCATCAATCCATTTGAGACGTTCCAATTCCACGTTGCCTTTAATCGTGGTATGCAACTTGATCAACTGAGGGATCATCAGAGTAATCTTGATTGTCGCCAACACCTTGCGTGTAGTACGCTTCATCGGCTTGCGATTCAGTGTATGGTTCTTCATAGTAGTCAGAACCTGTAGAATAGTCTAACAAAACAATGTACAAAAAGGAATGAGTTTCAAAGAAACTCAATAAGGTAGTTAACCATAACAACATAAATAACATGTGGCAAAACATAACAAGATGCAATGTAGTATGAAAAAAATAATGTATGTATGCATCTAAACTCTATGTATGCTGGTCTCTATTGGCAGACATGCTTTAAGTCATACCACCATACTTTTTGGGTAGGTCACGCATACGGCTCCGTTTGGTAGTGGGTCCGGCATCCCTCGGGACAATCCATGGCTGGGGGTTAAGTCATCGCTCTCTCACATCACCATTTGGTCTAAGTACTGGCGCATGTCAGTGTAAAAGCCTAGCCCAATGCAAGTCATCTACTCAGTTACATCAACTCAGGTCCAGATACCTCCATTCTTCGCCCCGGGCGATCCTTTCCAGTATCCTTTCCACTAGAGTCCTAATAGTCCCGGACTATGGACTCATCAACCCTATTGGTTATCCTCATATGGTAAATGGGAAGCTCTCATGTCCCCTCACGGATATAACTCACCGGTCTCGAGCGCCCATGAGCCCAAGTCTAACCATATGCAACCCTCCAATACTGTGAAACCCGACCCTAACCTTAACCCGGATACTCTTTGATTGTAGGTCCGAAGACCCGAAGTAGAAGTGAAAGTCAACTATGGGCCATATTGGTAGAAGATATAGTGTTCAACTCCGAACCTATGGAGATTGAAGATGATGTCCCATACTTGAAGACAGTGTTGGATATAGAGAAGAGACTGCACCTTGATGAAGAGAAGATTAGTTGATGACCTTAGAGCTTGGTGGGATATGTTTTAAAGCCATTTTTCCATGCTAGGTATGTTATAGAATATGTGTTTAAAGTTTTGTTTGAATCCGAGTAGTGGAAGACCCTCAAATCCCTATCTTTGGCTTTGCTGACAGCTTGGGTCGAGTGCTTGGGTTGACTGGGCCATGCTACCCAGCCAATCGACACAAAGATGCTGAACTCGAACAAAATCTTATGTTTTGAGTATCTTGCTATATATACCCACATGACTTCGTGATTTTAGTATCCCTAGCTTCCATAACACTTAGAGAACGAAGGGAAACCATCTCCAAGCCTCCAAGAGTGAAGAAGGAGATCCAACCTTGCAAACTTGCAAGTTCTCTCTCTTGTTCTTCAATTAAAGGTTGGTATTCAATCTTTTGTGTTATTGATTTATTCTTTCTATGATCACTCTCATCTTTGAACTAAGATTATGATGAAGATGCTGCAACCTTGTAGTTATATTTTTACAATCTCTTTTCATTCTCTTATGCTATGATCATCTCATTCATTCTTAACATGATTCTTATGATTTCTTCTTAAACTATGATAATATTCCTATTTTGATTCATTCTAGCATTATAGATGCTTCTCTATGATTATTCATACGTCTGATCTACTGTGTTCTTGTACTAGAATGAGATCTAATCATCTCTAGTTCATCTCTTTCATTCATAGCATGTTTCCAATGAAAACTATGATTTTTACCAAAATAGAAACTATGATTCTAATTTAGTAAGTAATGGTTTTAATGGTGGTTTGATGTCTAAATTATGCTTTTTAGTCTTAGACTATTGTGTTAGACAATCTCTCCAAGTTTCGTTGCATTCCGGTTTGTGTAGCATAAGTTTCGGATCAAGATTCTCTTTTTATTTTCAGATTTGCTCTTGGGCAGATTGCCTAGGTCGACTGGACCACTCAACCCAGCCAATCAACTCGCAAGAACAGAATCTGTTTTGTTCGTCCAATTCGATTCGATTCATGCTTATTCTTTTAGGACTACTTCCTAATGATTGTGTGATGCTATTCTAGGGTTTATTTTCTATCTTTGGATTCATCCTTTTGTCCGTCCGGAATATTCTCAAATCTATTTAAGGTAAGGAAAGTTGTTACCATATTAACATAGATTGCATAGATTTAGTTTCTAATTTGGGAACTACTTAGATTTGCTACTGTTATATTAGTTTCTATTATGATATGAATGCTGCAAGTACATTAGGATCTTATTTCCTTATTTACTTTATGTACTTGATTATGTATGAATACTTACTCATGTATGTTTTCTTATTTATTTAATCTTGTCTTATTATACTCTTTCATATGATGAGATATCTGTCGTGGATGATATAACTGAATTATGATTGTGATTGTTTAGGTATGATTTGGGATTGGGGAATGTCCTTTTGACATTTCTGTCCTTGGACCTCATTGCGAGTAGTATGGGATATTTCCAATGTTGCCCTTTGACACTTTCCCGGATTATTGGTTTTCATACCTAGGACTTGTCTAGCAGTGTTTGGCTAGATTATACCCCTGTTATATCAGACCCGATTCGGAAGGGTATTGAGACCGAATGACCCGTGGTAGCAATGGGGATTCATGGGTGCTCAAGACCAGTGAGTTATATCCGTGAGGGGACATGAATCACATTGTGCGGGCCATTTATGGGTAGAGTTGCATATGGATAGACTTGGGCTCATGGGCGTTCAAGACCGGTAACCAACCCGTGAGAGGACATGAGAGCTTCTCGTGTACTATATGTGGATGACCTATAGGGTTGATGACTCCGTATTTGTAAAACCCAGCCCTAACCTTGACCCGGAAACCTTGTTATTTGTAGGTCCAGTGACCCGAAGTAAAGTAAGAAGTCAGCTTTGGGCCATCCCAGTGGAGGACTTGGTGTCTGGCTTTGAATCCATGAGAGTTGATGATGAAGTTCTATTTATGGAAACTGAATCTTGATGAAGATCGGATTAGTTGATGGACTGGGAGTGCTCTCTATCATGGTTTGAAGGCATTTCTACCTATTAGGTAAGTCACTTGATATGTGTGCAAAACCCCTTTAGGATTGGATTTGATCTGGGTCTTCAATTCCCTGTTTTGGAATTGCTGTCTGCATTGGTCGACTGGACCAGTCGACCAATCCACTCGACCAATGGGTGCTGTCTTTGGCAATTAGGTCTTGCTTGCTCTATTTAAGTCCAATCTCGAGTCTACTTCATATTTTCTGCCTCCAAACTCTTTGGAACGAACCAAAGACCTCTGCAAGTCATCTCCCTTGCATCCTTGGTGTTTTTCTTGACGGATCTTCGTCAAAACTTTTCCTTTTGCATCAAAGGTATGTCTACACTCTCTTCTTCTCCTCCATCTCTGTTTTTCTTTCCTTTTTGAGTTGAGACAGTAGAGGAGATGCTGCATTCTCTGTTGCAAACATCTCTGGACTTGTCTCTCATGATTTTCCTAAGGATTAATGGCTAATGCAATGATCTTAACCATGATCATTGCAAGCTTTTGAAGGAATCATGATCAAACCATGATCTAGTCTTTGTTTATCTTTTGATTTGAATTCTGATCTCCTTAGATCTACTATATTGATCATGTTAGTAGTCAATTGCTGTGTTTTCTTTTCATGATCCATGATCTATCAATCTCTAGTTGTTTCTCTTCTACCATACCATGTTTTCTTCATGAATCATGATAGTTACATATATGGTAGGTTTTGTTTCCTTATTTAGATTTATGCTCTTAGGTCTATTTTCTTGAAGATCTAAGTATGCTTCTCATGATACCTTTACCTGAATCAATGATTCATTCTCCTATTGTTCTTGTCTTTGATTCCTATCTTGAATTCTTCAAGAACCATGATTGATCTAATTATGGTAACTTTTTGTTTCCTAATTTGTATCTTGATGACTTGATTTGATTAGTGTTTTGAGATCCCCTATATGTTAGGATACTACTAATGTAGTTTACTCCTTGATTAGTACCCTTTTGAACCACCAAATTCGGATTTTATATCTCAAAACTCTGATTTTATAGGCTACTGTCTGCATTGGTCGACTGGACCAGTCGATGGAATCGACCAATCCGCTCGACCAATGAGTACAGCAACTCCAGAATTGGTCTGCTTTGGATGTTTTGGTATCTTTTCTGTTAGGGATCTTTCCTAATATGTTGTATACACTTGTTTAGGACCTTCTTCTCAAGTTTGTCAGGATCTTACTTGATTTCTTAGGATTCCTTTGCAAGTTATAAAAGGTAAGGATGGTTACTTCTTTAACAACATAAATTGCATATCTTAGTTTCTATATTTGAATCTTGTTAAGTTATTTCTTTAATTAGATTCTTATAATGTTATACTACTGTGGTACTGTTTTGATATCAGTAGCATTACTTATTTATATTGAATTGACTCATGTATGATTTATTTACCAGTTATATACAGGTTAATTGTACTTATTGATTTCTTTCCATATATGAAGTTACTATATATGTGATGTTATGAATTGATGCTTGTGTATGCTTAAGTATGGTTTGGAAAGGAGAGGTGTCCTTTTGACACTTCTGTCCTTGGACAACTACGGGAATATTATGGGATGTTTCCGGAGATGCCCTCTGGACACCTTCCTAAACTGTTGGATGTCATATCTAGGACTGTCTAGTAGTGTTGGGCTAGGATGTCCCGTTATGTCAGACCCTAATCGGAGGGGTATTGAGACCGAACGACCCTTGGTAGCAATGGGGATTCATGGGCGCTCAAGACCGGTAACCAACCCGTGAGAGGACAGGAATCACATTGTGGGGGCCATTTATTGGAGGGTTGCATATGGATAGACTTGGGCTCACGGGCGCTCAAGACCGGTAAGCAACCCGTGAGGGGACGTGAGAGCTTCCCGTTTACCATATGTGGATAACCAATAGGGTTGATGAGTCCGTAGTCAGGGACTATGAGGACTCTAGTGTGAAGGATACCGGAAAGGATCGTCAGGAACGAGGAATGGACGTATCTCGATCTGACTTGATGTAACAAAGTAGAAGACTTGCATTTGGCTAGGCTTAACCCTGACATGCGCCGGTACTTAGACCAATGGTTATGTGAGAGAGTGGTGACCTATACCCCCAGCCATGGAATGTCCCGAGGGATGCCGGACCCGTTACCAACTGATGATGAGTGATTGAGACCTTCCTAAAGAAGTACGGTGCTATGACTTAAAGCATGTCTGCCAATAAAGACCAGCATATGTAGAGTTAGATTCATACATTCATTGTTTGTTTCATACCATATTGCAATTATGTTTGTTCTGAAATCCTGCCATTTATGTTATTATGGATTTAACTGCCTTACTGAGTTTCTTTGAAACTCATTCCTTTATTGTACAATGTTTGTTAGACTATTCTACAGGTTCTGAATATCATGATGGCTCGTACGAAGAAGCGCAAGGAGAAGAGGCATATCTCCAGGAAGGTGATTGCGGTTACAACAATTACACTGAAGATCCCGCGAGTGGTTATGCTCCGTACGATGCTTAGTCCGACCATAGAGTGGAAGCGTCCTTGTGCTGTTTATGAGATTTATACTTATAGGGATGTTGTCTATAAAGTTGAGAACAATTTAGTTACCTATTGTACCTGCTATTGGGATTAGATTTTATCTTGCTTAGAACTACTTTTCCGCTGGTTGTAGAGTGGGATTTCACCTCACTTTACTTATCTGATTAGACACTCTGATTATATCTAGTACTCTGATTTATATATGATTCATTCTTTCCTTATTTGGATCTATGGTTTATCTTCCGCACTTTTAATATTGTTCATGATTATGTTATTGTTTATGTGGGAGGTTGATTACTCGATACCTGATCTTCGGGCTGTGGATCACACTCTCGGGTATGCCAGATAGGGTACCGGCTGGGAGGATGTGATAGATTGGTATCAGAGCCCAAGGTTCGAGGAAATCCTAACCACAAAAGACAATAACTGAACATTCCTAAGTCATTGATCTGAAATGACTCCTCTACTCTTAGAAGTGAATAATAGAACACTTGGATTAGAAACTTAACCTATGAAGCATAACAGAACATTTCCGAATAACATACCATAATTATACTTAAACAAATGTCACTAATGCAAGTAAAAGAAAGGTGCATAATATACAATAATTAAGTGAAACAAAATGAACTTCATTAATTTCAAAAGCTTTTACAACGATTACATCTGAATTGCATAAATGAAAATCCTAGGGTACAGTCTATCTAGGTGATCTTCTCCGATCTCTCGTATGCTCCGAACTCCTCCGCTAGCCGAGTCACCCGATGCTCTATCCTATCCTGTCGTGACTCCATCCTCTCATACATCTGCTCCTGTCCGACCTCCACCCTCTCTAGCATGGAAGTCATCGATCTCATCTCGTGCCCCAAGATCCGAAGTCTCCGGAACTGCATATGAAGGGCCACCGCCTCGAAGTGTGATGAAGGAAACTCGTGATGCACCGGCTCAGCCTCGTGCATCTCTCGTATCGTCTCCCGGCCTGATCATCACTATCGGGACCGATATCCTCTCCTCCATCCTCCGACTCCCGATCCTCATCCTCCGATTCCTCATCATCCTCACCCTCCGGACCGGGAGATCTCTCGACGCTGCTGCAGTCTCATCCGACGAATGGTCCGAGTCCCGATGACGTATCCCTGTGAACCAGTGTCCACTGGTGTATCCTTGAAACTCACCCCTAAATGCCTGAAGATCAAGGTCAGTAGCCTCTCGTAGCAAAGGTTCAGCATGCTAGGCAGCAGAACCAAGTCCAGCATGACCTGCTGAATGATGTAGGAGAGATCGATCTCGAAGCCCATGTAGATGCGGTAGATGACTAAGGCCTCCATCACTGTGACCCGATGGTGATGTCCGGCCTTCGGCATAATGTTTTGGCCGACTATGCGACCGATAATCCGTGCAGAATTCGTCATCCGTCCGCTGGTCCACGGAGTGAAGCATCGACGACTATTCCATAGTGTAGAGCATATCTCGCGTAGCTCGTACGGCATCAGATGGCTGTCCAAATCCGCTCCTGCAGGTATCCACACACACTGCTGTGGATAGTAAGGAACCTGCAAGATCTCAGCCAGGGCTCGAGTGGAAAAGCAAATCTGAGTCCGGAAGACCCTGCTCCTTAGGACAAGTCTAAGTGGATGTCCTTGACCTCGAGCCTCCTCTGTGTAGGTAAGGTTGCTGAAGAACAACCTCACTAGCTCCGGGTATACCGGCAGATCCTCAGCGAAGAGATGAGTCCACTGCAACGTGTCGAATCTCTACCGAATCCTAAAGACTCTGAGCTGGCGTAGGTGAAGTAGACGTCCCAACTCGATGTTACAGTAACTGAAGTAGGCCTCGTACAAAAACTCGGCCTGAGGTGTGTCAAACATGTCCGGTCTCCGAACCTCCTGTCTAGGCTCTGAAGGAACCTGACCTCTGCCCCTAAGTGCCCCTACAATGCGACCACGACCTCTACCTCGTCCTCGCCCTCCCCTCTGCATGGTGTGTATCTGAGAAAGAGACAAGAGACATTTCCAGTTAGTGCTACTATAAGATTTGAGCCAAAAGGGTATTTTCGTAATTTTTCGGAAAATTTCAAATTTGGGGAAAATTTGATTTGAACATACTAGCATGTGCGCAATACTTGGAATTTCATGTCTATGAAGTTTGTTTGAAGAAAATCGATCGAAAACTTGGATTAAAGCAAAAAATTCAGCAAGAAGGCAATTTGGGGATTTTGCGATTTAGGTCAAAATTGGATTTTTGAAAAGTTGAAATTGGTTAAATCAAATCTTATGGACCTATCTACAATATCATCTTGAGCATGTAGCATTTGATTTCGTGCGGAAATTTCAAGCGGTTTGTGTGAAAACGGAAATTTTCTAAAGATAACGATTTCGGTATGAAAACGTTGCGAGATGAACACCAATACGTTAGAACTTGTTGTCTATGCATGGCATTTTGTTTAAAACCTAAGGAATATGTTTCTAAGCATTCCTAAGCATGATTTCTAGCATTGGATACAAGCAAAGCATGGTTTTGATTGAAATGCAAACATGAGAAGATGAAAATGGAAGAAAGAATGAGAGATTTACCTTGTTTGTGATGGTTGTATGTTGATGTGTTGTTGTTGAAGCACCAAAACACCTCAAGAACACTTGTAAGAACCTTTGGAGACTTTCCCTAGAGCTCTCTCACCTTTGAAAAAGGATAAAATGAAGTTGGAATGTGGAAATGAGGCTTATAATGCGAATTTTCGCATTCTGTCTTGATTGGTCGACTCATTGGTCGACTGGGTCAGTCGACTAATCACTCGACCAATGGTCACAGAGACCTCTTTTGCTGTTGAATTTTTGGAAAATGTGATTTTTGCCTTATGGATTATTGTTTGATGACTATATGGATATATTTAAGCATGATTTAAGTTTTCAAATCATTTGGACTTGTGGTTTATGTTGAAACTTCGAAATTCGGTATTTTGATGTTCTCAGTTTTGCAAAATGGTTACTCTGAGAAGTGGGCGTGGTGAATCCAGTGGTCAAGGAGGTGGTGAAATACCTCATGGAGGTGGCGAGATACCTAATGTTGATCAGGGTACCCATGAGATACCCGGTGCCCCGAATGTTGGAAGCTTCCGTGATATTGCCAATATTATGGGCAATATGATGCGACGGCAAGCAGCTCGGTTCAACCAGATGTTGGTGGGTTTCATGACTCTGCATAATGAGACTCGAACTGGTGCTAATGTGAATCCTCATGCCGCAGTCCTGAATGTGGGAGGTTTAGCTGGAACTCCTCGTACTACTTTGATGGAGAGTTTTCCGAAGATGCAAGTACCCACTTTCACTGGAGTTACCAAGGACCCCTTGTTTCCTAACAAATGGCTTCGTGAGTTGGAGAAGGCTTTCCGACATCTGCAATGCTTGGAAGCTCAGAAGATTCTGTTTGCTGAACATAAGTTGCAACAAGAAGCTGATGCGTGGTGGACCTCCACTCGGCCTGTTTTGGAAGGTTTGCATGCAAGAGTTGTAACTTGGGAGTTGTTCAAAGAGGCTTTTTGTATGAATTATTTCCCCGAGGCGGTGAAAGATGCGAAGGAAGCTGAGTTTATGGTTCTCACACAAGGATCTTTGTCTGTGTTGGAGTACCAACAGAAGTTGGAGGAGCTTCATTTCTTTGCTCCAGATTCTCTGAAGGTCGATCTCGCCAAAGCGAAGAAGTTCTTCAAAGGACTGCGCCCTACCATTAAAGCTTACCTCACAGTCTAGCCTATATTGAGCTATGCTCAAGTGGTGCAGAACTCGAAGAAGTTGGAAGAAACAGAGAAGGGAAGTGCACGTGTGCAAAGGCCCTGGCAGCCAAGGAACCCTGGGTTGGTGGATCGTAATGATCGGCGTTTTGTGAGACCTACACCCTACCCCACTCCTACCTCTCAGTCTAGGAGTGTAGGTCAGAACTCGGGTTTTCAGCAGCCCGACCAGTTTAGACAGTATGGCGGAAACCGACCACCAGTGAGTGCAAGTGCTAGGCCTTTCGTTCAGAAGCCCTCTGTTGCAGCTACCCCAGTTGGACCTAGCAATCCTGTTTTTTTCACTGCAAGCAAGCTGGTCATTTCGCTCGTGCTGTCCGAAGCGGCCTCCGTCCAAAGCAGCCTTCTCCGGTGGTGAAGAGTGCTCCTACTCCTCCCTCTGGTAGAGTATTCAGTATTTCCGGCGCTGAGCAGGATCCAAGCCATGAAGTGATTACAGGTACATTGTTAGTTGCTTCTATTTCTGCATTTGTCTTATTTGATACGGGTGCATCTCATTCGTTCATGTCATCTGCATTCATCAAGAAGACTGACCTAATCCCTGAGAAGTTGTCTAGTTGTTTATTGATTAGTACACCTACTGGTCCTGTTGTGAAACTAGATAAGGGGTTATCTAAATGTCCTGTGTTGATTGGTGAGAAGAACTTGGAAGCCAATTTTGTACTTCTTGATATGAAGGACTTCGATGTTATTTTGGGAATTGATTGGTTAACAGCCCACAAAGCTGTGTTTCTTTGTTCCTCAAAGAAGATTCAGTTCCATATTTGTGGAAGTCTGATCTTAGAATTTCATGGTGAGAAAAGAAGGGTTTGTAAGTCTATGCCCTAGTGGATGATGCTTCATCTGAAGGCAAGGGTAAAGTGGAGAAAAGAGTCGATGAAGTCAGGGTTGTCTGTGACTTTGTTGATGTCTTCCCTGATGACCTATCAGGAGTGCCTCCAGACAGGGATGTCAAGTTTTCTATTGATCTCGTCCCTGGTGCCACTCCAGTATCTAAAGCTCCGTATAGGATGGCTCCTACTGAGTTGAAAGAGTTGCAAAACCAGTTGAATGAACTCATTGATAGAGGTTTCGTACAACCTAGTGTATCACCTTGGGGAGCTCCGGTCTTGTTTGTCAAGAAGAAAGACGGTAGTATGCGCCTGTGCATCGACTACCGTGAGTTGAATAAGCTGACTATCAAGAATAGATACCCGCTGCCCAGAATAGATGATCTCTTCGATCAGTTAAAGGGTGCAGTTGTGTTCTCAAAGATTGACTTAAGATCCGGATATCACCAATTGAAAGTGAAGTCTAGTGATATCTTCAAGACTGCTTTCCGAACACGGTATGGTCACTACGAGTTCAGGGTCATGCCCTTCGGATTGACTAATGCTCCTGCGGTGTTCATGGACCTCATGAACCGAGTATTTCACGATGTGCTTGATAAGTTTGTGATTGTATTCATCGACGACATCTTGATCTATTCGAAGAGCGAAGAAGAGCATGCGAGCCATCTAAGTTTCACTTTGCAAAGGTTGCGAGAAAAGAAGTTGTACGCCAAGTTTAGCAAGTGTGATTTCTGGCTTAGGAGAGTAGTATTCCTTGGCCATGTGGTTTCAGCTGAAGGTATTCGTGTCGATCCTGAAAAAGTTCAAGCTGTGGCTGATTGGGAAAGACCGAAGTCGGTAACGGAAATAAGAAGTTTTCTTGGATTGGTGGGTTACTACGAAGGTTTATTGAGAACTTTTCTCGGTTGGCTGCTCCTATGACTAAGTTGACCAGGAAAGAAGAAAAGTTTGTTTGGTCTGATGCCTGTGAGAAGAATTTCCAAGAGTTGAAAGATAGATTGACAAGTGCCCCGGTTTTGACTATACCTGATGGTTCCGGTGGTATGACAATTTATATCGATGCGTCAAAGATTGGATTGGGTTGCGTACTGATGCAACATGGCAAGGTCGTAGCCTATGCTTCTCGGCAATTGAAAGATTATGAGCGGAATTACCCCACTCACGATCTAGAACTTGCCGCTGTTGTCTTTGCTTTGAAGATTTGGAGACATTACCTCTACGGTGAGAAGATTGCCATTTTCACGGATCATAAGAGTTTGAAATACTTCTTTACCCAAAAGGAGTTGAACATGAGGCAAAGGAGATGGTTGGAACTAGTCTCTGATTATGATTGTGATATTCAGTATCACCCTGGGAAGGCAAACGTTGTTGCTGATGCTCTTAGTAGGAAGAACCAAAAGAAGACTTTGGATTTGAATGCTTTGAGTTTACCATTGTGGTCTTCTATTGAGAGTTTTGATTTGGAAATTGTCCCTGAGAATTCTGATTTTATTCTTTCTGCCATGACGGCAAGATCTGGCCTTAGAGATAAGATTGTTGCTCTGCAGAGTTCTGACCAAGAATTTTTGATCAAAGTTGAGAAGATTTCTTTGAATCCTGAGTCGGACCCCGACTTTGGTATATCCATGGATGGTGCTTTATTGTTTAGAGGAAGACTGTGCGTGCTTGCAAACGAAGAAATTAAGAAGGAAATATTGAAGGAAGCACACCAGTCAGTCTTTACTATACACCCGGGAAGCACCAAGATGTACAAGGACTTGAAGGAACATTTTTGGTGGATTGGTTTGAAGGCTGATGTTGATGATTTTGTTGCCAAGTGTGAGACTTGCCAACGTGTGAAAGCCGTTCGACAACCCCCATCTGGATTACTTCAACCTCTTCCTATTCCTAGTTGGAAGTGGGAGGATATCTCTATGGACTTTGTGACTAGCTTGCCTCGGACAAGTAATGGCAATGACACTGTGTGGGTGATTGTTGATAGGTTGACCAAATCAGCCCACTTCATTCCTAAGAAGATCACTCATACTCTGGATAAGTTAGCAAGGCTTTACGTGGATAATGTGGTTTGCCTGCATGGTGTGCCATTGAGTATTGTTTCTGATCGTGATCCTAGGTTCACCTCAAGGTTTTGGAATAGTTTGCAGAAGGCCTTGGGAACCCAATTGAACTTGAGTACAGCTCATCATCCACAGTCTGATGGACAATCCGAGCGGACAATTCAGACATTGGAAGACATGCTCAGATCTTATGTGGTGGATATGGGTGGTAATTGGGATGAACACCTAGCTTTGGTTGAGTTTGCCTATAACAACAGTTATCAAGCAACAATAGGCATGGCTCCATTCAAGGCTTTGTATGGCAGTACTTGTAGGACACCTTTGTACTGGACTGAGACACGTGAAAGAAAAGTCTTAGGTCCTGAGATGATTGAAGCTACGAGTGCTATGGTAGATATGATAAGAGAAAGGATTAAGTCTGCCCAGTCAAGACATAAATCTTATGCTGATAAGAGAAGGACCGATTTGGAATTTCAAGTTGGAGAGAAAGTTTTTCTAAAGGTTTCACCAATAAAGGGTGTGATGAGATTCAATGTTAAGGGAAAGCTTAGCCCTCGTTTCATTGGACCTTTCGAGATTTTGGAAAAGGTTGGACCTGTTGCTTATCGATTAGCATTACCTCCACCTCTTGCTGGTGTTCACAATGTGTTTCATATTTCGATGCTCCGGAAATACATAGAGAATCCGGAACACATTTTGCAGCAAGCACCTGAAGGACTTAGTGCTGATTTGACCTACGATGAAGAGCCGGCCAAAATCTTGGATAAGAAGGACAAGCAGCTGCGGAATCGCACCATTCCTTTGGTGAAGATTCGGTGGAAGAACCGTACCCCTGAAGAAGCTTCTTGGGAGAAAGAAGAAGACATGAAGGAGAAGTTTCCTTACCTCTTTGGAAGCACAGGTACGCTTTCAATTTCGAGGACGAAATTTCTTTAAGGGGGGGGAGAATGTAAAACCCAGCCCTAACCTTGACCCGGAAACCTTGTTATTTGTAGGTCCAGTGACCCGAAGTAAAGTAAGAAGTCAGCTTTGGGCCATCCCAGTGGAGGACTTGGTGTCTGGCTTTGAATCCATGAGAGTTGATGATGAAGTTCTATTTATGGAAACTGAATCTTGATGAAGATCGGATTAGTTGATGGACTGGGAGTGCTCTCTATCATGGTTTGAAGGCATTTCTACCTATTAGGTAAGTCACTTGATATGTGTGCAAAACCCCTTTAGGATTGGATTTGATCTGGGTCTTCAATTCCCTGTTTTGGAATTGCTGTCTGCATTGGTCGACTGGACCAGTCGACCAATCCACTCGACCAATGGGTGCTTTCTTTGGCAATTAGGTCTTGCTTGCTCTATTTAAGTCCAATCTCGAGTCTACTTCGTATTTTCTGCCTCCAAACTCTTTGGAACGAACCAAAGACCTCTGCAAGTCATCTCCCTTGCATCCTTGGTGTTTTTCTTGACGGATCTTCGTCAAAACTTTTCCTTTTGCATCAAAGGTATGTCTACACTCTCTTCTTCTCCTCCATCTCTATTTTTCTTTCCTTTTTGAGTTGAGACAGTAGAGGAGATGCTGCATTCTCTGTTGCAAACATCTCTGGACTTGTCTCTCATGATTTTCCTAAGGATTAATGGCTAATGCAATGATCTTAACCATGATCATTGCAAGCTTTTGAAGGAATCATGATCAAACCATGATCTAGTCTTTGTTTATCTTTTGATTGAATTCTGATCTCCTTAGATCTACTATATTGATCATGTTAGTAGTCAATTGCTGTGTTTTCTTTTCATGATCCATGATCTATCAATCTCTAGTTGTTTCTCTTCTACCATACCATGTTTTCTTCATGAATCATGATAGTTACATATATGGTAGGTTTTGTTTCCTTATTTAGATTTATGCTCTTAGATCTATTTTCTTGAACATCTAAGTATGCTTCTCATGATACCTTTACCTGAATCAATGATTCATTCTCCTATTGTTCTTGTCTTTGATTCCTATCTTGAATTCTTCAAGAACCATGATTGATCTAATTATGGTAACTTTTTGTTTCCTAATTTGTATCTTGATGACTTGATTTGATTAGTGTTTTGAGATCCCCTATATGTTAGGATACTACTAACGTAGTTTACCCCTTGATTAGTACCCTTTTGAACCACCAAATTCGGATTTTATATCTCAAAACTCTGATTTTATAGGCTACTGTCTGAATTGGTCAACTGATTGGTCGACTGGACCAGTCGACCAATCCACTCGACCAATGAGTACAGCAACTCCAGAATTGGTCTGCTTTGAATGTTTTGGTATCTTTTCTGTTAGGGATCTTTCCTAATATGTTGTATACACTTGTTTAGGACCTTCTTCTCAAGTTTGTCAAGATCTTACTTGATTTCTTAGGATTCCTTTGCAAGTTATAAAAGGTAAGGATGGTTACTTCTTTAACAACATAAATTGCATATCTTAGTTTCTATATTTGAATCTTGTTAAGTTATTTCTTTAATTAGATTCTTATAATGTTATACTACTGTGGTACTGTTTTGATATCAGTAGCATTACTTATTTATATTAAATTGACTCATGTATGATTACTTACCAGTTATATACAGGTTAATTGTACTTATTGATTTCTTTCCATATATGAAGTTACTATATATGTGATGTTATGAATTGATGCTTGTGTATGCTTAAGTATGGTTTGGAAAGGAGAGGTGTCCTTTTAACACTTTTGTCCTTGGACAACTACGGGAATATTATGGGATGTTTCCGGAGATGCCCTCTGGACACCTTCCTAAACTGTTGGATGACATATCTAGGACTGTCTAAAAGTGTTGGGCTAGGATGTCCCGTTATGTCAGACCCTAATCGGAGGGGTATTGAGACCGAACGACCCGTGGTAGCAATGGGGATTCATGGGCGCTCAAGACCGGTAACCAACCCGTGAGAGGACAGGAATCACATTGTGGGGGCCATTTATTGGAGGGTTGCATATGGATAGACTTGGGCTCACGGGCGCTCAATACCGGTAACCAACCCGTGAGGGGACGTGAGAGCTTCCCGTTTACCATATGTGGATAACCAATAGGGTTGATGAGTCCGTAGTCAGGGACTATGAGGACTCTAGTGTGAAGGATACCGGAAAGGATCGTCAGGGACGAGGAATGGACGTATCTGGATCTGACTTGATGTAACTAAGTAGAAGACTTGCATTTGGCTAGGCTTAACCCTGACATGCGCCGGTACTTAGACCAATGGTTATGTGAGAGAGTGGTGACCTATACCCCCAGCCATGGAATGTCCCGAGGGATGCCGGACCCGTTACCAACTGATGATGAGTGATTGAGACCTTCCTAAAGAAGTACGGTGCTATGACTTAAAGCATGTCTGCCAATAGAGACCAGCTTATGTAGAGTTAGATTCATACATTCATTGTTTGTTTCATACCATATTGCATTTATGTTTGTTCTGAAATCCTGCCATTTATGTTATTATGGATTTAACTGCCTTACTGAGTTTCTTTGAAACTCATTCCTTTATTGTACAATGTTTGTTAGACTATTCTACAGGTTCTGAATATCATGACGGCTCGTACGAAGAAGCGCAAGGAGAAGAGGCATATCTCCAGGAAGGTGATTGCAGTTACAACAATTACACTGAAGATCCCGCGAGTGGTTATGCTCCGTACGATGCTTAGTCCGACCATAGAGTGGAAGCGTCCTTGTGCTGTTTATGAGATTTATACTTATAGGGATGTTGTCTATAAAGTTGAGAACAATTTAGTTACCTATTGTACCTGCTATTGGGATTATATTTTATCTTGCTTAGAACTACTTTTCCGCTGGTTGTAGAGTGGGATTTCACCTCACTTTACTTATCTGATTAGACACTCTGATTATATCTAGTACTCTGATTGATATATGATTCATTCTTTCCTTATTTGGATCTATGGTTTATCTTCCGCACTTTTAATATTGTTCATGATTATGTTATTGTTTATGTGGGAGGTTGATTACTCGATACCTGATCTTCGGGCTGTGGATCACACTCTCGAGTATGCCAGATAGGGTACCGGCTGGGAGGATGTGACAGTATTTGAGAGAGTCGGATACGCTGACTCTAGTGTGAAGGATACTGGAAAGGATCCCGAGAGGGGAGGAATGGACGTATCTGGATCTAAGTTGATGTAACTAAGTAGAAGACTTGCATTGGGCTAGGCTTTACCTTGACATGCGCCAATACTTAGACCAAACGGTGATGTGAGAGAGAGGTGACTTAATCCCTAGCCATGGATTGTCCGAGATGGATGAAGGACCCTTTGCCAACCGATGATGTGTGATTGAGACCTACCCAAAGAAGTATGGTGCTATGGCTTAAAGCATGTCTGCCTATAGAGACCAGCATACATAGAGTTAGACTCATACATGCATTGTTGTCTCATATCATATCACTTTATGCTTTGTTGTGATACTATGTTATTTATGCTATTATGGAATAACTTGCCTTGCTGAGTTTCTTTTGAAACTCACTTCTTTTTGTACAATATCTTCTGTTAGATTATTCTATAGGTTTTGATGATTATGAAGCGCAATATGAGGAAGCACAAGATGAAGAAGCATACCATACGCAAAGTGTTGGCGATTACAAACACTACTGTGAGGATCCCTCGAGTGGTCTCTCTTGTTACCAGGATTAGCCCTACTGTGGAGTGGGAGCGTAGCATAATCGATGAAGTCTATGTTGATGAGGACATCCTTTATAAAGTAGAAAAGACTCTAGTTTAGTTAGATTATAACTTTCTTTCTTGTCTTTAGAATCAGTTGTAATCCCTTTGATTTTCGAACTACATTCCGCTGTACTCGTGGAGTGAGATTCCGCCTCACTCTACTTTTGATTTATATATCTATTGGTATCTTTTCCGCACTCTGATGATTATCTCGTTATTGTACTTTGATTCATTTGAATAATATTGTTAACATTGATTTAGTCTTGTTCTTGATTATATTGTTTTGAATGTGGGAGGTTGATTTTACTAACTACTGGATCTTGTGGACTGGGGATCACACACTCGGGTATGCCAGATAGGGTACCGGCTGGGTGGATGTGACAAATACATGGCCCCCACAATGTGATTCCCGTCCTCTCACGGGTTGGTTACCGGTCTTGAGCACCCGTTTATCCCCATTGCTGCCATGGGTCGTTCGGTCTCAATACCCTTCCGATTTGGGTCTGATATAACGGGGACATCCTAGCCAAACACTGCTAGACAGTCCTAGGTATGACAATCAATAATTCGGGAAAGCGTCAATGGACAACCCCGAAAACATCCCATACTATTTCCGATAATGTCCAAGGACAGAAGTGTCAAAAGGACACCTCTCAATCCCAAATCATACCTAATCAGATACAATCCTAGATCAATCATGACATACACAGTCAACAGTTCATCATATACAAAAGTGAATATAAAGTTATGATCTAATCATTAACAACATGATAATAACCAATTCATATAAGTATGAATAATGAAAAAGATTACCTAAACAAGTGCTATTGTTCTCATAGCAAGAAATCAGAAGTAAAAGTATACAAACAGTAATTAAACTCATAGTTTCATAAAGATAGAAACCACAGAGTATGTGATCTATGTAGTTAAGGAGATAACAGTCCTTACCTTCTAACCCGTAAAGGAACTTAGGGAATCAAGTAAGACCTTGACTAAACCTGAGAAGAAAGTCCTAAACAAGTTTATACAATATGTTAGGAAAGATACATAGAAGGAAAGATCTTAAATCAATCAAAACAGACCAAGAATGGGGTTGTTGTACCCATTGGTCGACTGATTGGTCTACTGCCCAAGTCGACCAATGAGTCGACCAACAGAGACAGTAGCCTTCAAGAATCATAAATTTTAGAATATGAATCCGAATTTGGTGGTTCAAAAGGGTACAAAATAAGGGGGAAACTTCAATGGAAGCATCCAAGTCTATAGAGGACATCAAACCATTAATCAAGACAAGTTTCCAGGTTACAATTTAGGAACCAGAAGGTTAACCTAATTAGGTTAAATCATGGATCATGAAGAAAACACAATGTGATCAAGGGTAAATAATTAGAGGATGATAGGATACAATTCTTGTAAGGAAAATAAAGTGATTGGCTTCTAACATGATCAAAATAGGGGTTCTTGATTTTACCCAAGAAACTAGGGTTTCACTCTTTTTGGCTCCCATGAAAAAGGTTGAGATCACAGGAGGGAGGGAATTAATGATTGGCCAATTAAACAAGAAAATCATAGAAGATCAAATTTAGATTAACATAAATATGACCCATGAGGTTTCCTTCACGTGGGAGGTTACCGAAAGGTTTCCAGAATGATCATACAAGGGTTAGGGTTTCAAGAATTCTAACTGGTTAAGGTTGAGATCATGACGATGATCATAGATCTCAAGGAATCGAATGAGATCATGGAATAGATGGTTGCAAGAATGCAGCATCATCGTCCTGATCTCAATCAAGAACAGGTTAAAGAAAAGAAAATCAGAGATAGAAAAGAAAAGAGATCATAAACTTACCTTTGATGCAGGAGGATGAAGATTACTTCAGTTCTTGCAAGATATCAACCAAGGATGCAAGGGAATTGCTTAGAATAGGGTTCTAACTCGTTCCAGAGGCTTAGGAGGCAGATGAGGCGAAGTATTCCCGAGACTAAACATAAATAGAGTAGCCACGACCTAATTTTCAAAAACAGAATCAATTAGTCGATTGATTGGTCGACTGGTCCAGTCGACCAATGAGTCGACCAATCAAGACAGCAACTTCAAACAGGGAATTGAAGGCTCAGATCAAGTCCAAACATCAAGGGGTTTTGCACAAACCTAAAGTGACATACCTAGTAGGTAGAAATGCCTTCGAACCAATACAGAGAGCACTCCAAGTCCATCAACTAATCTGATCTACATCAGGGTGCAGTTTCCATGGATGGAACACTGACATCAACCCTTATGGATCCCAATCTAGCCATCAAGTCTTCTACTGAAATGGCCCAAAGCTGACTTCTTGCCTTACTTCGGGTTGCTGGACCTACAAACAACAGGGTTTCTGGGTCAAGGTTAGGGCTGGGTTTCACAGTATACTCAAATAACACAAGGACAACCAATAGCTGATATTCAAATTGTATCTCACACATAGTATAGTCAAATAACAATATATAAGAAATATAAAGGAACTGGGAACCTTACAACTTGTTCACTGTCTCTTAAATAAGCATTGTTCAAAGGATTCAAACAAATAATCCCATTCACATAACATCCAAATTAAATTTAACAAATATAGTCAACCTATTCAGATTCTGATGCAGATCCTTCAGTTTCTGACGAAGGTGGTGCTGACTTCGAAATTTCTTGGAGGTCTAGCTTATTGGCGATTTGGTCCACGCGCTGACGCATGTTCCGCATATGACCACTGGTTCGTGATAATTCTTTCTGAAAACCCACAAATTCAGCTCGAGTGATGTATGCATCAACACCAGCATGTGCTCCTACATCTGCAGGCTGCACTCCTACATCTGCCACCTCACAAGGAAAATTTCTTCCATGGATTTTAACATCGTGGTTCTTATTCTTATTCTTCCCACTTTCACAATCCTCCACCTCAGGATCAATAAAATGGCTAGTAAAGATGCGGGTAAGGAGTCTACCATATGGGAGAGCACGATTGTGGGCCTCTTTCACATACTTCAGCATTTGAAGAATTATGTACGGCATGTTTAGCGGCGTCATGTTGAGTGGCGTCCCTGAATGAACGCAATGGGTGACATAGGCTTCAAAAGAACTCAACCCTTCATGGTGACCTCTACGTGGGATAATATTGTGTTGCACTATGTACGCAATGGCATGTGGAATTGGTTTCAGGTTCTTCAACTTCACGTGGGTGTCACCCGTGTAGTTAACCATTATATCACTATAGGTGCCACCCACATCAATCAGGTGATCAAACTTTTTCCTATGCTCCCAAAAAAGTAAACGTCCTTCAGTTGAGAGTCCAAGCCTACTACCTAGCTCACCAATATTCAACACAATCTCCACCCCTTTAACATTGGAGATGGCAGTTAACATTTCCTCCTCACCCTTGAATCTCAAGTTAGAATAAAATATTTTCACCAGCAGGTAATAACATTTGGGAGGTAACTGAAGCATGTTTTCCCACCCAATGTATCTAAACCGTTGTGCTACACCTTCACTCTCAAAGGAACGCATGTCTACGTCCCTTCCTTCTTCTATACATGCTTTTTTATGAGAGTAAATGAGGCTCTGGCATCGTCATCCGCTAAACCTGAAACATCGACTTGCTGTTGCTTTTCCTTGCCTTTTTTTGCTTTTACTTTTTGTTTAGTGCTTGCCTTAGGAGCCATCTTCAGATGTTATGCTGGTTTTTGCTACATAGATCACAAAACATATTAGCTAAACAACCTATTATTACAATGAAACTAAAGTATAACAAAACAAATAATAATTCTACGGATGAGACAACATTAAAGAGAGAAGAAAAGCATTTTAACCATGAAAAACATTCAGTCCACACATTAGTTATTCAAAATTGGATGCCAACCATTGGCCTGGATTGAAAGCTAGCCCCAACAAGTCATATTAAAGGCAAACATTTTCACACCCATGTGCCAAGCATCCACCCACCCTCAACACATCACAAAGAGAGGGAAAGAACCCTCTAATCTTAACACCAAAATGCTTCAAATTTACAAACCCTAACAAGTTAAAATACAAACCATTAACAAAAAAAAACATGCAACAAATCTAAAAAGTATCAAAGTGAAGTAGTTTAAGTTCTAAACATTCACGAATGAAGTGATAAAATATCCACAAATTGCATAACAACATCAGCATTTGAGTATCTTAGACTGAGGACCCAATTCTTCAGCATTCCACATGTTACTAAAGGTACATCACTAGATTTTCTAGGTCATAAAACCTTTATTTACACTATCACTCATGTTACCCTAGGCTAAAGTACATCCACAGCATCATCAGCTATCAAAAGCAAATAATAAAGGAAGTCCAAAACACAAAAACAATATGACAACAAACAACTTTAAGACCCAAATAGATATGACATTTTAAAGACACTAAATGCGACAAAAGTAGAAGAATAACATAGTAAAACCTCAAAACAATCTACACTATCCAGATTGTATGATCAGATGGAGTTTCAATTCAGCAACAAACTTAATTAAAAAAAAAAAAAAAAAGGAAAAACATAAGGAAAGATCTAGGACTGGTCAGATTTGACATAATGGACAATGTGTTATATTAGGAACACTTTAGTTGATCGGATGCCACTTTAGTTGTGTAGTACAAGACTTTAAAAGATGAGTGTGATCCAATGGACTGATCTAAAAGTTAATAACGTTATCCCACTAAGAATAGGGTTATTTGAATCAAACTATTAGAAGTTATAAATTTATATCAATTATTCATGTGGGAATCAAACCCGCAATTAAGCAGTTTTGCTACTGTCAACCGCACTCATGCGAATGACAGTAGCAAAATTGGCAATTAAGAGTATCAAAAACCAACAACTTTCAGCAATGATATATGATTAATATGCTACAAGAGAATCGCATCTGATCTTAAAACAGTAGAGTTTGACATCAAACTCACAATAGGACTATAATAAATCAAAACAGAAACCAGATATTTAGCACGCTATCAGATTTTAAATCGAACAGTTAGTTTTAAAGCTTCAGTAAATCCCTAGTTAGAAAAAATAAATATAAGATTTCGTGCCAGGAAAGGAATCAGAAGTAAGAACTGATATGATGAGAAGGAAACTACAGAAACTGACTTCATAATCAACTAACAAAAGAGAAAAGAAGATCTATAGACACCAATCCTGTATGCCAAGCCATTTATCCCCCTCCTCCTCCCCCCCCCCAACAAAAATAAAAATTTATAGCCCCTGTGTTAGGATCATAACATAAACAAAATACTTCCAAACAACTGATAATAGAACAAAATAACAGACACTTGCTGAGGGCTATAGAATCTATCCACATGCCAAAATAAAATCTTCCAAATACCAATTAGCTTGATTAGACAAACGTAATGCATCACTTCCATTACACCAAACTTCATCATACAAGGAGTGCAAGATAAGGTCCTAACTAATTGTGGTTTTGTGGGAGTGATATGGAAAATTTCAGACTAATATAAGCGCAAGTTGTAGTCAGTCAATTAGCAGATCTTAAAAACCACAACTAAAAATTCAAAAAAACAACATTGTAATCGACTCAACGAAAGACACTGACAACTGCTTAAACTTACGTAAAAAACTCAAATCCAAATATAAGAATACGAAGGAAAAATTAATTAACACACGGATCTGAAATCATACTCAAGAAACATAAAAGAACCTCTACAACTTAAGAAACTAACATAAAGACAAAATGAACCATTTCGCTGTTTTGAGAAACCATAGCAGCCGGAAGGGGAACAAATTCAAATGAACAAAAATAATAAAAAGAACCAAAATTCGCACTGAAACAGCGAAGGAAATCGAACTTGTTTGGGATAAATTCGCACCTGTAACCAGACGAGAGCAAAGCCCTAGAGCTGTTGCTGAGGCGGACGGCTGAATCTTAAAGTTGGGGCTTTTGATTTTCAAATGAAACACAACTCTTCTTCGCTGCCTGAACCTGCTGCTTCTCGAGCTTCTCCACTCCTCCCAAGATATTGACAACGATCAAAGCCTCAAGAACTTGCAGAAACTCGAGAAGCAGCAGGTTGAGGAAGAAGAAGAAGCAAAGGAGAAAATGAACCAAACACATTTTTGAAAATTGAAAATGAAGTGTGTATTCAGGTTTTTAAAATTCATATATACGTATGTACGTATTCTGTTTAAAGTGTATTAACCAACTGGTGTTCCGTACCAATACTTCACTTACCCATATCACTTGAACCACCCAACTCGGACCGCCTAGTACCAGTTCGACCGAACCGAACTGACGGAACAGTGCTTTATGAGGTGGGTTTATCATTTTTTAATGGAAATAAACTGTGAGCCATCCAATTAGATCGGACGGCTCGCTTAACCGTGGAGCGCATTAATTACACTCCACAGAAGCAAAATTGCATTTTCACCCAGGCATTCTTTCTCTCTCTATCTTCCAAACATAGATGATGTGAGAAAGAGGAGATGAGAGAGAGAAAATTGCCTTCTTAAACACTGTAGTTGTTGAAAAGCAAATTAATATTTGTTCTTCAAAATAGGAAAAAGGAAGTGAAGGCAAGAGGAGATTAAGATTTGGGAATACATTGTAATCAATCAATCTCATGGAGTTTCTGAGTTTGCGTATGTAGGGAAAGAAAATGAACAGTGACCACTGTGTATATATATACTTCTACTGAAGGTGCATGAAGAGAAAACTTGAGTTTGGACAAAAAAGAAATACACATCAATACCAAGAAAGATAATAGAAATAGTGACAAAACAACACAGGGAAGCCTATCTGGGTCATTTAATTTTGGAGCTAGTCTACACACTATAGTACCTGGGATTCAAATGCTTTTCATTTTCTTTTCCAATTAACTCTGACAAGAAAGAAAGATCAACAAGAGATGCTTATTTTGGAGGGGTGAGAAATTGCAATTTTGCTTTTATGGAGCATAATTAATGCGCTCCACGGTTAAGCGAGCTGTCCGATCTAATCGGACGGCTCACAGCTTATTTCCATTAAAAATTGATAAACCCACCTCATAAAGCACTCTAACTCTAAATAATCAAGGAGATCATGAAATGCAAATAAGATGCATAGAACAAGGAATAAAAAGGTTATCCCACTAAAAATAGGGTTATTTGAAACAAACTATTAGAAGTTATTAAGTGATAACCAATTATACATGTGGGATTCAAACCCGCAATTAAGAGTATCAAAAACCAAAACTTTCAGCAATGATATATGATTAATATGCTGCAAGAGATTCGCATCTGATCTTAAAACAGTAGAGTTTGACATCAAACTCACAATAGGACTCTAATAAATCAAAACATAAACCAAATACTGCAACCACACGATGGTTCATAACAAAAACCAGATATAAAGCACTGAAGCAGATTTTAAATCGAACAATTAGTTTTAAAGCTTCAGTTAATCCCTAGTTGGAAAATATAAGATTTCATGCCAGGAAAGGAATCAGAAGTAAGAACTGATATGATGAGAAGGGAAGTGCAGAAACTAACTTCATAATCAACAGACAAAAGAGAAAAGACAATCTATGGAGACCAATCCTGTATGCCAAGCCACTTATCCCCCTCTCCCCCCCCCCCCCAACAAAAAAATATTTATAAAAAAACCCTATTCGCCAACCATAACTGCTACAAAATACTTGAAAATAACTGATAATAGAACAAAACAAGACCAAATGCTATAGAATCTATCCACATGCTGCAATAAAATCTTCGCATCTGATCTTAAATTAGCTTGAAACAAATTTGAGAGAAAAGAGAAGCAGAGGACCATTCAGCTCTTCTTTTTCCATAATCATATAACTAATGTGAGAGCTGTAGAAGTGGCAAACTCATATAGAGAAAAAGATAGGCTAATAGAAGCACGTCATGTACCATCTTTGAAGTTAAGCATTCTAGAAGGCAGAAAAAATTTGTGTGTGTATTCACGCCATGAGATGAGGGGTAGTATTTCTATTTCCCATATACTGGATCAAATAATCATTATAAAACCCAAAATACTTGACTCTACAATGGAAGAAACAGAATGACTTAGATCCATTATCAGATTTAGAACCAAACCATCCACTCTCAAACAAGGAAATGCAGGGAAAACGTTAGCCAAAATCCTATCAAATGTAATAGCATAGACAAAAGAGATTGGGAGAGATGATGGATACCTGAATTTGAAGGATATCACCTAGAACAAGAGGATTCGAGGTTGACCTAGAACAAGAGATGGGGCAGAAGATATCGATTGAAAATGTCTTTGTAGAGCTGCTTTGCAAGTGCGTGTTCAAGGGTAACTACACCTGCAACTTCCCCAGGTCTCAAGCTACAACCCCCAAATTCATCTTTGTCTTCTCCCCTCGCAAAGAAGAAAACGATGAACGTCTTCGTCTTCGTCTTCTCCCTCTGGCAACAGTCTCAACTTGAAAAGAAAACGAAGAGCTTTCAGGTTGTCTTGCTAGCTTCTCTTGATGTTCTTCTTCTCCAGCTTGGTTCAGAGCTCCAAAAACGTAAAATGAAATGGGCGGGGTGAAGAACAGGGGTTTTGGTAGTTTCAAAATGTTTTGAACCACTGGTTGTTTATACGATTACACATTCGTATATACGTATAGGGTTTGGATGTGTAATATATTATGAAAACGTATTAACCAAGCTTATACTAACCCACTCGAACCGCCCAGACGGACCACTGGGTTTGCAGTAGACCGAACCGAATTGAAAAAACAAGCTTTATGAGGTGAGTTTTGATAAAACTTGATTAATTTAATGAGAGGATGATGTCATCCGTCCGATTAGATCGGACGGCTGGCTGCATGGTCAAGTGCATTTATGAGGCACTACTGAAGCAAAATTGGGTGGATGCTGCGTATGTTAAGGTGAAGGAAGAGATCATGAGATTGGTGGGGTCCAGAGTGAAGAAGGGGTTCGTGTTCAACAAGCGTTGGATCTCTGCTTTGATGGGGCTGCTGTTGCAGAGATCGGATGGTTGATAGGCGATATCGTGTTTGAGTTTGGGAAAGGGGTGGAGGTTGTCGTTGATAAGGGTATGACATTGGTGGATGTCGGCGGTGGGGTCCATTGTTTCAGCATCGCACGGTCAGATTCGCTGACAATATCGAGCAATATAATAGGGAATGTTCATCAGCAGAACCTCTAGATTGAGTTTGACCTCATAAATCATAAATTTGGGTTCAGTAAAGCTGATTGTAGCAGATCGGGGGCTTAAGGAATATATTCTAATTGGACGAATCAAAGAAGATGAGGAATTCAAATTACGATTGGGCCCAGTCTTACGTGGCAGATATATCGGAGGACAAAAGGGGTGGGTGGGGTCAAGTTGTTTGGAGAACATGTGTACGTGCCACTTTGAGAGACAAGGGTAGGGTAAGTGGATTTTTATTTGCGGCAGCAGCTGCCTGCTGCTGCCGACGGCTCTAATTGAGCCATGTCATCGAAATAGAAATGAACGAATGAGATTTAAACAATGAAGGGTTATTCTAAATATTGATTTTTTTTCACACTTTAATCCCTTAAAGTTTTATTAATTTACAATAACAGGTCCTCTTCTCAGCCTCTAGTAGAAGAAAATAGGGCAGAAAGAGAGGGATGATCCAGAGGAACGGAAGATTGGGAGATTGATCGATTTTGAAACCTGGCGTGTCGCAATTTGTTGATGGTGCATCAAATCGTAAAGGGAAAGGGAAAGGGAAAGGGAAAGGAAAAGGAAAACCAAAGCCGACACCCAAAGAAGAGGAGGAAGAATATGGGGAGGACGAGTACCTATCCTAACCATGATGGAGGATCTGAGGAGCAGCAGAAACGGTCGGAAATATACGAGGAGCATCTGGTGCATCTCCGAGGGCAACGTGGAGCCTGGGGCGGCGTCGGCATGTTCGCCTCCGTCTCTGCCGACGGCTCCGTTAGGGTTTTCGACCTGCGTGACAAAGAGCACTCCACCATCATCTACGAGAGCTCCAAGCCAGACACCCCTCTTGTTCGCCTTGGCTGGAAAATGATAAAGAAATTCTGAAAGTCAAAATAGAAAAGCTAAGTACTAAATTAACATTGTCGTTCTTCGTTGATACACCTAGAAATCAATCCAATCCAACCCCCACGAACAAGAATCAAGAAGAAGAAGACTAAGAAGCATAGATATTTTACATACGAAGTTGAAAAGTAGAATTTGCTACTTAAATACAGATAGACACATACATGGTGACATTGAAAATATCACGTCCAGAGAGCACCTACATCTCTGAGAAGAGGCACCAGATGTCCACTGAGATGAAGTGCTGTCAAATTCTCTAATCCTCCCAGTCTCTTCCTTCTTATGAACACAGCCGGTGTAGGCGAAGACTGAGGCGCAAGCCTTGAATCTCCTTCACCATCGCCGCCCTGACTAGTTTGAGTAGCGAGTGCTCCCAATTCGGTTTCTTCCAACTCGATGACGGGTGGGTGAACACCAAGAGTGAAAAGAAAATTCTTAGATCAGTTGCACATGAAGCAGAACCCGTTTTAATAAAAAAAAAACAATAAACTATATAAAAAAAAAAAAAAACACAAACCAAAACCAAAACAAAATAATTTTTTTTTTTGAGAGAGAAAAGAAAAAAAAAAAAAAAAAGGGAGGGGAAACAAAAAAGAGGAGGTGTGTTTAACTTTAAAAAAAAAAAGAAAAAAAAAAAGGTTTTTTTTATAAAAAAAAAAAAAAAAAAAAATAAAATAATTTATAGGAGTGGGGGGGCTCTTTTTTTTTTTTTAAGGGGTTTCCAACTACTGGGTAGGGCCCTGGCCTGTGTGGCCAACCCCCTTAGGATTGGATTTGATCCGGACCTTCAATTCCCTGTTTTGGCCTTTGTCACAAGCATTGGTCGACCGATTGGTCGATCGGGCCAGTCGACCAATCCACTCGACCAATGGGTGTCGTCTTTGGCAATTAGGTTGATTCTTGCTCTATTTAAGTCTAACCTCGAGTCCACTTCGTATTTGCTGCCTCCAAACCCTCTGGAACGAACCAAAGACCTCTCGCAAGTCATCTCTCTTGCATCCTTGGAGTTTTCTTGGCGGATCTTCGACGGAACTCTTCTTTTTGCATCAAAAGGTATGTCTACTCTCTCTTCTTCTCCTCCATCTTTGTTTTTCTTTCCTTTTTGAGTTGAGACAAGAGAAGAGATGCTGCATTCTCTCGTTGCAAACATCTCTCGAACATGTTCTCATGATCATCCTAAGGATTTAAGGCTAGAACAATGATCTTAACCATGATCATTGCAAGCTTTTGAAGGATTCATGATCAAACTATGATTTAATCTCTGTTAATCTTCTAATCTGAATTCCGATCTCTTTGGATCTTCTTTCATTGATCATGTTAGTGGTTAATAGTTGTGTTTTCTTTCCATGATCCATAATCCATAGAATTCTAGTTGTTCTCTTCTACCTTACTATGTGTTCTTCATGATGCATGATAGTACATATATGGTAGGTTTTATTTCCTTATTTAGATTTATGCTTCTAAGCCTTATTCCATGAAGACCTATGCATGTTTTCATGTTTTCATTACCGAAAGCAATGATCCATCCTCCTATAGTTCTTGTCCTTGTTTTCTATTTCAAAATTCATCAAGATCCATGTTTGATTTATTTATGGTAACTTTTTGTTTCCTAATTTGGATCTTGATACTTTGATTTGATTAGTGTTTTGAGGTCCCCTTTATGTTAGAATACTACGGATATAGTCTACCCCTTGATTAGTACCCTTTTGAACCACCAAATTCGGATTTCATATCTTAAAACTCGATTTTATAAGCTATCGCCGCATTGGTCGATCGATTGGTCGATCGACCACTCGACCAATCCACTCGACCAATGAGTACAAAGAACTCCCGTAATTGGTCTGCTTCGGATATTTTGATATATATTCTGCTAGGGATCTTTCCTAATATGTTGTATATACTTGTTTAGGACTTTCTTCTCAAGTTTGCCAAGATCTTACTTGATTTCTTAGGATCCTTTTGCGAGTTATAAAAGGTAAGGATGGTTATTTTCCTTAATTACATAGATAGCATGAATCTAGTTTCTATATTTGAATATCATTAATATGTTTCCTAAATTAGATTCTTACAATGATATACTACTGTTGCATAACTTTGATTACAGTAGCATTACTTATTCATATTGAATTGATTCATGTATGATTTACTTACCAATGTTATACAAGTGATTGTAATTACTGATTTCTTTCCATATATGGAGTTACCATATATGTGATGATATGAATTGATGCATGTGTATGCTTACGTATGGTTTGGAAAGGAGAGGTGTCCTTTTGACACTTCTGTCCTTGGACTACTACGGGAATATTATGGGATATTTCCGGAGATGCCCTCTGGACACCTTCCTAAACTGTTGGATGACATATCTAGGATTGTCTAGTAGTGTTTGGCTAGGATGTCCTGTTATGTCGACCCTAATCGGAGGGGGTATTGAGACCGAACGACCCGTGGTAGCAATGGGGATTCATGGGCGCTCAAGACCGGTAACCAACCCGTGAGAGGACAGGAATCACATTGTGGGGGCCATTTATTGGTAGGGTTGCATATGGTTAGACTTGGGCTCACGGGCGCTTAAGACCGGTAACCAACCCGTGAGAGGACGTGAGAGCTTCCCGTTTACCATATGTGGATGATCAATAGGGTTGATGAGTCCGTAGTCCGAGTTGGTCGGTGCCATAGGATACGCCGACTCTAGTGTGAAGGATACTGGAAAGAATCGTCGGGGACGAGGAATGGAAGTATCTCGGATCTGACTTGATGTAACCAAGTAGAAGACTTGCATTTGGCTAGGTTTTACCCCGACATGCGCCAAAGATTATACCAAATGGTTGTGAGAGAGTGTGTTGACTTAACCCCCTGCCAAGGTTTGTCCTGAGGGATGAAGGACCCATTACCAATCGGCTGCTCAAGACCGGTGAAATGATCCGTGAGAGAATCCAAGATATCTTAAATGGTTGAGGATGTGAGTGGACTTTCCTAAAGAAGTACGGTGCTATGACTTAAAGCATGTCTGCCAATAGAGACCAGCATACATAGAGTTAGATTCATTCATTCATTGATTGTCTCATATCATATTGCATTTATGATTGTTCTGGAATCCTGCCATTTATGTTATTATGGATTTTAACTGCCTTACTGAGTTTCTTTGAAACTCATTCCTTTATTGTACAATGTTGTTAGACTATCCTGCAGGTACTGAGTACTATGACGGTTCCTATGAGGAAGCGCAAGGCGAAGAGACATATCTCCAGGAAGGTGATTGCGGTTACCACAATTACTCTGAAGATCCCACGGGTGGTTATGCTCCGTACGATGCTTAGTCCGACCATTGAGTGGAAGCGTCCTTGTGCTATTTATGAGATCTACACCTACAAGGATGTCGTCTACAAAGTGGAGAATAATTTAGTTACCCAATGTACTTGCTACTGGGATTAGCTTTTATCTAGTTTATTCTTTAGAGCTACTTTTCCGCTGGATGTAAAGTGGGATTTTTGCTTCACTTTACTTATCTGTTTGATACTCTGATTATATCTATTATTCCGATTCATTTATGATTTTTTTTTTTTTTTTTTTTTTTTTTTTTTCTTTTCTTTTTCTTTTTTTATTTTTTTTTTTTTTTTTTTTTTTTTTGGGGGGGGGTGCCCCCCCCCCCCCGCCCTCCGCCCCCGCGCCCCCCCCCCCCCCGCCCGGGGCCGCCCGGGGGGGCCCCCCCTCCCCCCCCTTTCTCCCTTCCTCCCCCCCCCCCCCCCCCCCCCCCCCCCCCCCCCCCCCCCCCCCCCCCCCCCCCGGCCGGCCCCCCCTTTTTTTTTTTTTTTTTTTTTTTTTTGGTTTAAAAGAGTAATATTTATTTTTTTTATTCACTCTCCCCTTCTTTTTTTTTTTATTTTTTTTTTTTTTTTTTGGTCGTGCCGCCCCCCCCCCGCCGCCCCCCTAGCGTCCCCCCCCCCAAATAAAAAAACGGGGGAAGTCGACTCATTTTTTTTTTTTTTTGGGGCGGGCAGACCCCAACCGGGAAGCCATGCCGACAAGATTGGAAGTTGTGGCACTGTTTTTGTGGTTTGAAAATGCGAGCGTGCAACTTCAAATTTCCCATTCCACGAGAAACTGTAGTAGAGCCCACGCAGTCTCGAAACGTGTTTCAACTCAGCTTTTCCCGTCTCTAGTTACAATTTTGCTGAGGTCCTGCGTAATTAATGCGCAGGACCGTCAAGCGAGCCGTCCGATCTCACATCATCCTTCCATTAAAATAATGTAAACAACCTATTAAAGCAGCTTTTTGGGAACAATTCGGTCCAACGACGCTAAACCGGTTCTAGTTGGGCGGTTCGACTTTTTCTTTTGAGTTGTAGTATATGTTATAAATACGAACAGCACCATACAATTGTTTTATACCTTTAACAAAATACAATTGTATACGATATGATATGATTTCAAAATGCGCCACAAATACGTTTTCAAATTTGAATCACAAAAGCGTTTGTTTTCTACATCTCGTGTTTCATTTCAAAATCAAAAGCCCCAAATCCATTTTTCATGTTGCAGAGGAGAATTAGAAGAGGAAGACGAATTGGAAGGTTCCAGCGTTGTTGAAGAAGAAGTTGCGGAGGAGCATTTCCCAATTTGATAGGTTTACAGCGTTCTTGAAGAAGAAGAAGCAAACCTTAAAGCTTCAGCAGAAGAAGAAGAAGTAGGTTGAAGCAACGGCTTGAAGAAGACGAAGCCATAGTTTGGGTTCTCGTTCCAGCGTTCTGCTCTTAAAGAAGAAACACGAAATGGTGCCATTATTCTATCCTAAAATGCTCCTGGTTTACATTATTCACATCACTTCTTGCTCATTTTGTCATTTACCCTAATTTCAAGAGACGCTATGAAGGTGAAGAAGAAGAGGAAGACAACGATGGGAGTAAGGTTGGAATCGCTTCAGCAGAAGAAGAAGTAGCTTGAAGTAGTGGCTTGAAGAAGAAGAAGCCGTAGTTTGGGTTCTCGTTCTAGCGTTCTGCTCTTAAAGAAGAAACACGAAATGGTGCCATTATTCTCTCCTAAAATGCTCCTGGTTTACATTATTCACATCACTTCTTGCTCATTTGGTCATTTTCCCTAATTTCAGGAGACGCTGTGAAGGTGAAAAGAAGAGGAAGACAACGATGGGAGTAAGGTTGGAATCGAGCTATACACGGTTGAGTTTTCACTGAGTGGGGAGCTTCTGCTTTTGGACTCTGTGAAAGTAAGATTTACCGGTAGGTTTTCTGTAATGACATCTGATTTTTAATATTTCTGTTGAAATCATTATTTTATTATTTGCTTAAGTGTTGAATTTATAGCTTTCCATTCAGTTTCTGATTAGATTGGGTACAGATTTTTTGGCAAAGGTGATTGGATTTGTTCCCAAAGTCTGTTGTACAGGTTGGTTTTGTTGAACACAATAGCTTCACTCGGGCTTTTTCTTTTACAGAGAATACGCTGTTTCATATTTTTGGAAATTAATGACATTTCCATTTTTCCTAAACCTATGCATCTTCAAAGACAAACTTTGCATTTCATGATCTCCTTGATTAAAAAAAAAACAAAAAAAAAACCCTACTTGCCTTATCTGAATTTCGTATGTTGCTCAAATTCTATGGCATAGTCCATTTTGATTTCATCTCTCAAACTTGTGCTCTCAGTTGGATTTCTATGATATTGTTAAACAACCAAAACATAAGTGAGAAGAAAATTTGTTTGAAGCAGTTCCATTGTACAACAATAAGAGGTGAGTAATCAGCACCATTGTTTGTTTATTAATATGTTATACATCATTCGCCTGTTTCCTTCTTTTTAGTTGAGCCTATAACCTCCTAAAGCATGCTTTAACAGGTTGTCATATACTTGTTCAACATTTCAGGCTTTTGATATTTTATTTTTTCCCCATCATTAGTAATTCTTTCAGTGGTGATAGTAGTTGGTTGTAAGTAGAAAGCATTATCTATAACCAAAGTCATGGTTATATGCATAGTTTGTATAAACTTTCTAGAAGTAGTGGACAAGAAACAATATGGTTGGTTGTAGGTTTGTCCTAATGGTGGTAAAGAGTGTAATTACAGACATGCTCTTCCTCCTAGATATGTATTAAAATCTGAAATGCAAGTTTTGTTAGAGGAAGAGGCTGAGAGGCTGAGAAGGTATCGATTGAGGAAGAGATTAGAGAATCAAGTAGATGGAATATTATTTCTGCCACTAGTTCTATTGTTCTATCCTCTAATTTGGATTTTAGTAAACTAGTTCCAAGTAGTGTGATATTATGGTAGTAGTGTTCAAAACTATGGTTGAGCACTCCTTCTTTGAAACCTTACATTTTTTTGGTGTCTTTTGTAAGCTCCAAGGGCTCGAGTCATGTGAATGAAAAGTTGAAATGCGCTCTCAGATTATAAGCCTGACATTGTACTTTGAATTTGGAATTTGATTTCTACTTTCAGGTAAAATATGTTGGAGAACAGTGGGATAATACTTCTGTTGCTGTGGCTATTTGCTCTATCATGAGCGCAGTATTATCTGACAGAAGCTTCGTTCTTTTTACAATTGAAATATTTATCGTTTCTAATTTGTTGGTTTCCTATGACATGTTCTTTGCATTTAATATGGTGCTGTTTTAGCATTGGCTTATTAAAACATTTCGTCCATGTTTAAATTAAATGGTTTCATGCACAGTCAATAAATAATTTTCTTATAATAATTGGAGCTTTATGTTAAATCCAAAGTTGGTCAGGCCTATGTGGCTGTAGGGGCCATTCCATATGATATTTATAATCTGATTCTATGGTTTGTACAGACTTGTGGTGGGGAATGATTTTTGAATTAAAAATATAAGTTCCTATAAGCATGTATGGATTAGTATTTTGTGACTTGTGGTGGGGAAGGGAGGCATTATATTATCTGTATCATTGCACTGATTTAAGGATATTGGTTCAAGACTTTCGATGATGTTTGGCAGTATGTATTGTTTGATCAAATTTGTTTTGTTTTATTTTGACATACTTGATCATCAAACTTTGACTTAAGAAAGGGGTTAGTATTGTAGATCTCCATATTTGAGTCACCGTTGTGCTTGATGAGTTGTCAATTTGGTGCAGTTGTGTTATCCTTTGTTTAAATCATGGGCAGATGCAATTGTGAAGAGCAGTCTCCATGTTAATGAAGCAACCCACTCCATTATGCTACTGCGGGCAAGGCAGGATGTTGCTGCTGACTTCAAACACAACAAAAAATCTTGGTTGCTGATTTTATAGGTGCCCAAATGGTGAAAAGCATCCACATTCTTTTCTTTGGGTAGATAAGATGTGTGGTAGTGAAGCAACAGCAACGTATGTACATTCTAGAGCTTCAATGTCATATGACAGTGTGAATAGTAAGAAGGAAGTGAGATCGCCAATAATATATGACGACCCACTAGGCAATCAGCTGAATTTCGGTGCTGCATGGCGAGCCCCTACTCATCAAGTGCACAATCAATCAGTGTTGGCCCGAATTACAATGTTGTATCATATAGTATTATTCTTATGTGTTTGGGTTTTTTCAGTTTCTTGTTATGTACTTTATTCAACAAACATGTAAAGGCTGTACTTTTGTGTCAGTACTGTAAGCTAGACAAGAGGACAATGGTCAAGTGGTTGGGTATTACATATTTATTGTTATGTACTCTATCCAGTTTAGACATACAAGAATTAAATTTTGCTAGACAACCACTGTCCTTAATGTAAGGCACCAATTTTAGTGTCAATCGGATATAAGGCTCATTCTACTTGTTTGTTGATTCCTTTATTTGGTTGTTCCTTACTGTATGGAAGCTTACGAACATTGAGAGGATACAGGCTAATGGCTACTGAAAGTCATCATATCACACTAATGGGTCCAACTGATAGTGAGGTTGCAGATGATTTATTTTGATCGATCTACCTTGTGACAGCAAGAGTGAGCTGTAGTTTATTTGGTTGTTCCTTACTGTGGAAGATTACTAACATTGAGAGGATACAGGCTAATGGCTACTGATAGTCATCATATCACACTAATGGGTCCAACTGATAGTGAGGTTGCAGATGATTTATTTTGATCGATCGACCTTGTGACAGCAAGAGTGAGCTGTAGTTCAGGTGACTTTAGGAGCTTAGGCAATCTCGTTCTTGGAAGGTCTTATCACATAATCTAGTATTGTTCTTATGTGTTTGGGTTATTTTGTTTTCTTGTGTTGAGAAGAATTCCTTGAGATCCCTCTACAGTCACCTTTACCATGCTTCTGTACCCCAGCAAAAAAAGTCTTGTGCTCCTGCTTTGTCCATGGAACTCCTAACCACCCATAACCCCCAACAACAAAAGAATTAAAATAGAAAAAAAATTTCCATGACATAGACAGAGAACTGTTTGAGGAAGATGAGTTTAGGAAGATGGCAATCATTTCATGAGACCTATAGTGTACACATTTACTATTCATTCATATGCTCAGTCAATTTGAGCAACCAACCACTGTAATGCTCACTGAAATTTTAAAATAAAGAGTTACATTCATTGTGACCAAGGAAACATATGTCCCTCATTGTTTTATTCAAACTAGTACCACCATCCATATACAAATTCAATGTGCATTAAAAAAATGTGAAGTATAGTCGCTCATGTATGAGTGCAACATTCTATTCCTAACCAACCGCACATGATCGGAACGCTGACAACATTCTATTCCAATCATGAGTGGTGGGCCTTGTAATGTGAAACCCGGCCCTAACTTTAACCCGGATACTCTTTGATTGTAGGTCCGAAGACCCAAAGTAGAAGTGAAAGTCAACTATGGGCCATATTGGTAGAAGATACAGTGTTCGACTCTGAACCTATGGAGATTGAAGATGATGCCCCATACTTGAAGACAGTGTTGGATATAGAGAAGAGACTGCACCTTGATGAAGAGAAGATTAGTTGATGACCTTAGAGCTTGGTGGGATATGATTTAAAGCCATTTTTCCATGCTAGGTATGTTATAGAATATGTGTTTAAAGTTTCGTTTGATTCCGAGTAGTGGAAGACCCTCAAATCCCTGTCTTTGGCTTTGTTGACAGCCTGGGTCGAGTGCTTGGGTCGACTGGACCATGCTACCCACCAATCGACCCCAGAGATGCTGAACTCGAACAGAATCTTCTGTTTTGAGTATCTTTGCTATATATACCCCATGACTTCATGATTTTAGTATCCCTAGCCTCCATAACACTTAGAGAACAAAGGGAAACCATCTCCAAGCCTCCAAGAGTGAAGAAGAAGATCCAACCTTGCAAACTTGCAAGTTCTCTCTCTTGTTCTTCAATTAAAGGTTAGTATTCAATCTTTTGTATTATTGATTCATTCTTTCTATGATCACTCTCATCTTTGAACTGAGATTATGATGAAGATGCTACAACCTTGTAGTCATATCTTTATAATCTCTTTTCATTCTCTTGTGCTATGATCATCTCATTCATTCTTAACTTGATTCTTATGATTTATTCTTAAACTATGATAATATTCCTATTTTGATTCATTCTAGCATTATAGATGCTTCTCTATGATTATTCATACCTCTAATCTACTTTGTTCTTGTACTAGAATGAGATCTAATCATCTCTAGTTCATCTCTTTCATTCATAGCATGTTTCCAATGACAACTATGATTTTTACCAAAATAGAAACTATGATTTTAAATTAGTAAGTAATGGTTTTAATGGTGGTTTGATGTCTAAATTATGCTTTTCAGTCTTAGACTACTGTGTTAGACATTCTCTCCAAGTTTCATCGCGTTCTGGTTTGTGTAGCATAGGTTTCGGATCAAGATTCTCTTTTTATTTTCGGATTTGCTCTTGGGCAAATTGTTTGGGTCGACTGTAGCACTCAACCCAGCCAATCAACCCGCAAGAACATAATCTGTTTTCTTCGTCCGATTCGATTCGATTCATGCTTATTCTTTTAGGACTACTTCCTAATGATTGTGTGATGCTATTCTAGGGTTTATTTGCTAACTTTGGATTCATCCTCTTGTCCGTCCGGAATACATTCGAATCTATTTAAGGTAAGGAAAGTTGTTACCATATTAACATAGATTGCATAGATTTAGTTTCTAATTTGGGAACTACTTAGATTTGCTACTGTTATGTTAGTTTCTATTATGATATGAATGCTGCAAGTACATTAGAATCTTATTTCCTTATTTACTTTATGTACTTGATTATGTATGAATACTTACTCATGTATGTTTCTTATTTATTTAATCTTGTCTTATTATACTCTTTCATATGATGAGATATCTGTCGTGGATGATATGACTGAATTATGATTTTGATTGTTTAGGTATGATTTGGGATTGGGGAATGTCCTTTTGACATTTATGTCCTTGGACCTCATTCAGAGTAGTATGGGATATTTCCAATGTTGCCCTTTGACACTTTCCCGGATTACTGGTTTTCATACCTAGGACTTGTCTAGCAGTGTTTGGCTAGGTTACACCCTTGTGATATCAGACCCGATTCGGAAGGGTATTGAGACCGAACGACCCGTGGTAGCAATGGGGATTCATGGGTGCTCAAGACCGGTGAGTTATATTCGTGAGGGGACATAAATCACATTGTGGGGGCCATTTATGGGTAGAGTTGCATATGGATAGACTTGGGCTCATGGGCGTTCAAGACCGGTAACCAACCCGTGAGAGGACATGAGAGCTTCTCGTTTACTATATGTGGATGACCTATAGGGTTTATGAGTCCGTATTTGAGAGAGTCGGATACGCTGACTCTAGTGTGAAGGATACCGGAAAGTATCCCGAGAGGGGAGGAATGGACGTATCTGGATCTGAGTTGATGTAACTAAGTAGAAGACTTGCATTGGGCTAGGCTTTACCTTGACATGCGCCAATACTTAGACCAAACGGTGATGTGAGAGAGAAGTGACTTAACCCCTAGCCATGGATTGTCCGAGATGGATGAAGGACCCTTTGCCAACCGATGATGTGTGATTGAGACCTACCCAAAGAAGTATGGTGCTATGGCTTAAAGCATGTCTGCCTATAGAGACCAGCATACATAGAGTTAGACTCATACATGCATTGTTGTCTCATATCATATCACTTTATGCTTTGTTGTGATACTATGTTATTTATGCTATTATGGAATAACTTGCCTTGCTGAGTTTCTTTTGAAACTCACTCCTTTTTGTACAATATCTTTCGTTAGATTATTCTATAGGTTTTGATGGCTATGAAGCGGAATATGAGGAAGCACAAGATGAAGAAGCGTACCATACGCAAAGTGTTGGCGATTACGAAGACTACTGTGAGGATCCCTCGAGTGGTCTCTCTTGTTACCAGGATTAGCCCTACTGTGGAGTGGGAGCGTTTGAGCGTAATCGATGAAGTCTATGTTTATGAGGACATCCATTATAAAGTAGAAAAGACTCTAGTTTAGTTAGATTATATCTTTCTTTCTTGTCTTTAGAATCAGTTGTAATCCCATTTGATTTTCGAACTACATTCCACTGTACTCGTGGAGTGAGATTCCGCCTCACTCTACTTTTGATTTATATATCTATTGGTATCTTTTCCGCACTCTGATGATTATCTCGTTACTTTACTTTGATTCATTTGAATAATATTGTTAACATTGATTTAGTCTTGATCTTCATTATATTGTTGTGAATGTGGGAGGTTGATTTTACTAACTACTAGATCTTGTGGACTGTGGATCACACACTCGGGTATGCCAGATAGGGTACCGGCTAGGTGGATGTGACATGTAACCCACCTACTTCCTATATAATCAAAAAACAAATATTATAAGAATCACTCTTAAATTAAAAAAAATGAGCAATACGGAAAGAGATCCGTACATGCATATAGCTTTTTTGATCAATGATCAGCACCCTAACCAATATGCACTGAATTTTGGGAGGAAGGTATATGTTGTATAATCCAACAACAAATAGGTAAGAATAACTTTGAAATATAAATAAATGAGCAATACAAAAAGAGATCCCTACATGCATTTACCTTAGTTGAAGAATGATCAGTAGTTACACCATTTTGTACTGAATTTTGGGAGGAAGGTACATGTTGTATAATTCAACAACAAACAGGCCTAAGATTAATTGTGAAATGGGGTAAAATAGATGTACAATACAAAAGGTGTGTAAATGCATTTACTTGAGTTGACCATGTATTAAAACCCTCAAACATTGACAAATAATCAAACTCTGGCAAGGTTACGTCAATGGAGCCCTGTCCTTCCACTAGCCTGACAAACCTCTTCTTTTGTGTTTTTTCATGCTAGGGCTTCATTCTTTTTCCTGATCCCCTTTTGTGAGACTCTTTTGGTTTTAACTGTAAATTTCGGTAGGCTTCACCATTTTCTTCCGAGGGATGCTCAGTAGGTTGCACAACGTCTACATCTTCGAGCTCTTTGAGAATCCCATTTACATGCTTACATAGTATGTTATAACCAACTTCCGTTTCACAGGCTTGGTTAATGACTTTCAAACATGTTGGAGTAATCAGCCTACTTCGCTATAAGCAACTTAATTTCCCATCAACGTCATTCCTTGCCTCCCCTTCTCTTCCTGTTCTAACAAGTAGTGTTGATTCTCGGACTGATCTTCTCCATCTCATCATAAAATATTTGTTCGGGATGCACATGAGTTGGTGAAAATTGAGCACCCTTAAGATATGGACACAAAGGATCCCAGCAGTCTCAAATTTCTTACAACTACATGTTAGGCTTTCTTCTACTGTATTACGCAATACTGTGTATGCCTTACCTGTATAGGAACCTGTAAAATCCGGCCTTATCCTAACCCTGACTCGGCCCGAATTTTATACTATTGCAGGTCCGAAGACCCGATGTGGTGGTAGAAGAGACCTGTGGGCCCTCTTAGTGGATGATTCGATACTTGATGCTGAGCCTATGGACATTGACAATGATGCCCCTCACTTGAGCACATTGTCAGTATTGGGTGAAAATCTGCACATCGATGAAGATTGAATTAGTTGAAGCACTTCCCGGAATCCCATGATCAATCCAAAGGTATTCTGAAACTAGACTTGTTGATTGACTTGTAGGAGAAAACCCCGCTCGATTTGACCCTGTATAGCCTTCCGAATCCACTCTTGAAGTTGCTGTCATAGCTTGGTCGAGTGCTTGGTTGACTGACAATCGACCAGCCAGTCGACCAAGAGTAATGGAATTCGATTTTGCACTAAATCTCTTCCCATTTTGCCCCTACCTTTTTGGAACTCGTGAATGAGGACCTAAACTAATCATTGGCACTCCAGAGCTCGAGGTTGGACACTCTCTTGGGCTATTCCTTGATGTTTGGGAAGATCTTTGACTCCAATCATTATTGTATACACTAATCATCAACTCAAGGTATGATTTCTTCTATTCCTCTTCTAATCTATCCATTTTCTATCAATAAATGATCATTGAAACCATGGTTGAAGTGCTGCAACCTTGCAAACACTTAACCATGGGTTTCCCCCTTTCAATTCCTTAATCCTTCCCCATTTTTACTATGCTATGATTCAAATGAGATTAATTGCACTCCATCACTTTGATTCTATTCGATCTAACCTATTTGATTCAAATCTGATATGTAGATGCATGATAAGCTTAGACTATAATGAAATTAGGATTCTAGCTTGATTCTTAACACTCATTTGATTGATTCTTATCATCCTTTTCAATTTCTATAAATTCCAATTTAATTCTTGCTAAGTATCATATAGAACCTAAAATTCGATTTGGGTATTTTTGATTGAACCGTTGGATCATCATGAAAATTAGTGTGTAGTATCCTCTTACTGTTATAAACATGCCCTCCAAATTTCATGACGATCGGAGCACCGAAAGGGCAGTTTCCGATCAAGTTTCCATTGATGTCCTGAAGATAACAAGTCTTGGTCAACTGACAGTCGACCAAGCCAGTCAACCAAGAGTTGTTAAGGCCCTGCACTCAGCCAATTTGATCCGTTTGAACCCCAATTCAATTGCTTTCTTCTCTGACATTAATTGTATGATTATCTAGGGTATCAACACTAATTTTGGGACCATATTTGGTAATCATTGAATCTATTTACAACTTGATTAAGGTAAGGACAGTCGTTAACTCAAGTATGTTAATTATACCAACATGCTTACATTATGGGAACTTAATGGTTATGTTCATATCAGTAATCCTTTACTATACATGATTGTTAAGTGTTTTTTTTATCAGTAATAGAATGTATATATCATTTAGAATATCATGTTCAGTTTTACTTTATGATTCATGTATGATCAATCATGTTATGATATGTATTTGTTTATATGAGATTGAGATTGTGATTGACTACGTATGACTTGGGATTGGGAGGTGTCCTTTCGACACTTCTGTCCTTGGACATCAGAGGGAGTAGTATGGGATATTCCCCGAAGGTGTCCATCGACGCTTTCCCGGGTTATTGGATGACATGTATAGGATTGTCTAGGTGTATAGTTAGGATATTTCCTTGTCGTATTAGACCCAAATCGGAAGGGTATTGAGACCAAACGACCCGTGGTAGAGTATGGTTGAAGGGCGCTCAAGACCGGTATCCACTCCGTGAGAGGACTTGAACTATATTGCGGATACCCGAAAGGGGCCATTTATTGGTAGGGTTGCATATGGATAGACTTGGGCTCACAGGCGCTCAAGACCGGTAACCAACCCGTGAGAGGATGTGAGAGCTTCCCGTTTACTATATGTGGATGACCAATAGGGTTGATGAGTCCGTAATCCGGGATTACGCTGACTTTAGTGTGAAGGATACCAGAAAGGATCGCCGGGGGCGAGGAATGGACGTATCTAGATCTGACATGATATGACTGAGTAGATGACTTGCATTGGGCTAGGCTTTACTGTGACATGCGCCAGTACTTATACCAAACGCTGATGTGAGAGAGTGGTGACTAAATCCCCCAACCATGGTTTGAGATGACTTTATCGAACTTCCCCGGGCAGACCCAAGATATCTTATGATTGAGGGGGAGTGAATGACGACCCAAAGAAGTATGGTGCCATGACTTAAAGCATGTCTACCTTAGAGACTAGCATACTTAAGATTAGAATCATATTCCATCATTGTCTCATATCATATTGCATCATATTTTGACTTGTGTTGGGTGAACTGTGGATTATAAAACGACTTGCCTTGCTGAGTTCTTTTGAACTCATTCCTTTTGTGCAATTTGTTAGATTATACTGCACGTACAGAAGACCTTGATGGCACGTCCTATGACCCGAGCTATGATCCCGCATACTACCCTTCGGGTGATGGCTACGCGGAGAGTCAGGATTGCTATACCAAGGAGGATTATAGTGCATACCAGGGTTAGCCCCACATTAATGAGGGAGCGGCCACATTGGGTTTACTTCATCCATACTTTTGAAGAGGATATCATTAGGATAGAGGAAACCTATATGTAGGCCCCATTTCCCTGGATGACTATAATCATTTGGATATTCTCTCTCTAGTTCCTATGGATTTGTTCATAACACTGGTTGTAACTTAACTTGATTTACCACTGTTCCGCTGATTGTGAAGGAGTGACTTCTGATCACTCTTTCTCTTTGAGATTTTGTTACTTAGAAGTTGTTACTTAATGTTTCCGCACTCTGATTAATTACCCTTTTCTCATTCATTTGATCTATTTATGGTTTACTTTATACATTGATTATATTGTTCATGATTATGTTATCGTGTATGTGGGAGGCATGGCCCTCGATCTGGATCTTCGGGTTGTGGATCACATCCCGGGTATGCCAGATAGGATACCATCTGGGTGGATGTGACAGAACCAGTCACATCTGCCTTCAAAATCACATATTCAACATAATTACTTCAGACATTCTGGCTGTTGATACCGTGACTATCCACCAATTCAAACTCGTTCAAAAATTGTTTGAATACAGTTGGATTATATAACTGGTAAGCTTGAATCAACATAGGTTTAAACCTATGTGCACCTCCAAGAACCTCATTTCGTGCATCAAATTCTTTTTTCATTTCATTTGCACGTTTTGCCTCCACAACATCCTTGAAATGTCTCATAAACCTTACAAGATCTAGTTTGCATCCAAAACATTGTTTCAAATCAGCATTCAAACTTTTAGCCAACTGTGTGCTCCTCACACCTAGTGTGAAACAGTCCTTCATGTAACAACAAGCCCATTTTTTCCTTATTTCATATGTTCTATCTAGCCAACCAGTGTTTACAACCCCATGATTTTCTCTTAAATTCCTCCATGCATATTCAAATTCCTCAACTTCTGTATAATTGTAGATGCATTTGTACAAAATTCTGGAGAATTTTGACTTCTCACTCATCAAATATCCATGTTGTTTCTTTGCATTTTGCCAGAGATGCCAAGTGCACAATGCATGGAGTGTATTAGGTGCAACCTCAGTTAGTGCCTTTAACATTGCAGCGTCCTGGTCAATGAAAATTGTCTTTGGCTTCTTGTCACCATTAACTCCAAAGAAAGTTTGAAATAACCATTCAAATGACTCAATTGTCTCATCATAAAGCAAGGCAGCTCCAAAGATAACCACAGTCCTATGATGATTAAATCCCACAAACACAGCCAACGGTCTATTTTCTTTGTTTGTGCAGAAAGTAGTATCAAACACACCTACATCACCAAATAGTTGATAATCACATTGCATCTGTGGATCAGCCCAAAATACATTTGTCAACTTATCCTCTTTGTCCATCTGTATAGAATACACAAATGCAAGGTTTAAATTTCGTTGATTGTCTAGATATAACATCAAGCTCCCGGCATCCCCATATGCCAAATCACGTTGCCGTTTGCTATTCAAATAATTTTGCAAGTCTTTCTTTGTGAAACCTAGATTTCCATTGCCCCATGCTTGCAAACCCATCAAATTATATGTCAATCTGGTCCCCACTCCATTTCTATCTGCCATTTCTATTTCTGTGGCTTGGGTAGTTGATATTGCACTCTGGGAGTGCAACAAATGTGCAACTTCTTCAATCTGAAGAGCATGGTTGTGTTCCTCACAAAATTTATCTACTAGTAATCGTCCATCATTATCTCTTTTGACAATCAACCTTGCTAAACAACTAGTTCTAGTCTCAGGACGTTGTCCTTTGACTTCTACTTGTTTCTCTCTTCGATGTCCTTCTTTACCACACACGTAACACCATTGCACGATGATAGTCTTATCTATACTGCACCTGTGCAAATAATTTTTCCTAATGCTGAACCCAATCATACGTGCATACTTGTTATAACTGTCATATGCTTCTTCAAAAGATGTAAATTCCATGCCTATTCGAGGTGTCACATTGGCATCCATGTCCACCAATGTTGACAATTCACTAGAAAGACACATTTACAAAACTTAGTTATGAAAAACAGCTAACATTATTCAAAATCAAAGATGAAGCCAACAAACATTATGAGATGTCAACAATTTAACACAAACTTCCCATAGCATTGGACTCATTCGTAATCAAATCGATGAGATAATAGGAACCTGGCATCCGATCACACATTGATCTAGTAGTAGGAATGTATACAAGCCTAAACATTTTGACAGCTTTGTCTTACAAGAACTCAAACAAGTTGTCCCATTCTACTGAATAAGCCTTTTCTGTTCCAATATAATCTCTCAGTTCTGGGTTTTTTATATGACTCATATCAAACTCAATCAAATGATCTCCTTCTTGCTTTCTATAACTAATCAAAATCTACTGTTGATCTCCTTCTAGTAAAATGTGAAGTATAGTCGCTCATGTTTACAACATGAATGCAGCAGAGTTATATACATTTGATTCAAAACAATTTACAAAAAAAAATACCAAACCTTAAACACAAACAACCAAAAGAGGGAACAGCATCGGAAAACATAGTCTGACGAACTGATACACACATATATCAACTGAACTTAATTACATATTAAAAAAAATATATGTTTTCACAACGCAGATACTCGTTAGAGGAAAAACCAGGAAAAAAAGGGATCTGACTCACCAAATGCACCCACTTGAATGGAGCTCAGCTGATGGACCTTAGTTGCACTATTGCGTTGCTTCAAATGTTGATGGCAAATGGAATATTCAGATTCGATTGGAGGGGTTTGAAGGGGTACTTCAACAAATCGTGAGGGAGAAACGTGGCGTGGGAGCCGAAAATATATCAGAGAGTTATTTGCGTCGAAGTTTCATCCAAATCGAGAGTGACAGCTGAAAAACCAGAGAGGTTCAACGAACTGTTTTGCGTCAACGAAGAACAAATAGAGTCAGCTAACCAAAAACCTAGAGATTGAATCGATTCAAGAGACAAAGATAAATCAGAGCTTGAATAGTGACAGAGAACGAAAAAGTTGGAGGTTTTGCGCCTTTTTGGTTTCGCGCCTTTTTGTTTAATAATGTCTTTCTTCATTACGAGTCTAGCTCAAGTAGCTAGCCTTCCGAGGCCTGGTCAAGCTTTTCGTAGCTGACCAAGCGTCATTCCTTCGGCGAGGGTGGTCCCGACTTTCCATGTGTCAGGCTGAAGTAGCCAGGCTTCCGATGCCTAATAATGCTTTCCGAATGTGATTAACAAAAGTTATTATGCAGATTGAAGAATATAAATTTGTAGAGAAGCTAGTCACCCAATTACTAAATGACAAAAGCTTTGATCTAAAAAACACAAAGAAAATCTTATAAAGGATACACAATTCAATGTTCATATACAAAATAAGGAGATAGATAGACCAATACATCAGAAAAAGACTGACTCAAGTATTCTTTCCAAAACATTAAAACATCAGATATTTGGGTCAGCAGGAGAGTCGTCATCAACTGGCTCATTATTTATGTTGGATGCTGATTCATCGCTGGAAGCATCATCCTTGCTTGAACTTGACGTTTCTCCATCTTCAGAATCTTTATCTTCATATTCTTCTTCACTTTCTTCATTGTCCCCTTCAGAATCATCAGAGTCAGGATATAGAGTTTTACTCTTAACTGCTGATTACATGTATTTTGCTTGTTGGATTTGCACCAGCTTGAGCATTTAGCGTTTTACTTAATTGAGTTGTCGTTGGTTGAATATGAAGCTTTGAAGTTCGAATCATCATTGCTCTGTGCATCAGCGATCTATCTTGCACGTTTTACTCTGCAAATCAGCCCAGCAACATACACGCTATGAAGAATCGCAATTGAGGCATCTTTCTAGACTTTCAACACTCTTGTCTATTTCTTGGTATCAAGCATCAGGTTGCACTATTGTTTTTATATCTTGGTTTTATGCAGGGACTGTGCTGATATGATCTTAGGATTCCACCAAGCTTCTGGTCAAGGACAATTAAGAGTCACACGTGATAAATATATACAAGATGATCGTAGTTGTGTTGCAGCAATAAAACCCATGGACAAGCTTCCCCCGATGGTGTAAATTCTTTTCTTGTATGTAAATATGACAGAAGGTGGAGAAAGTAAGCTTCAGATGCTGGTTTTTTGAGTGCATTGAATCTTTCAAGTCTCTTTCCAAGAAAACAAAAAGAATCCTCCAAGATCTACATGCAACGTGTATCAAGAAGCATGCTTCAGCTTCATCTGTGAAGAAGTCTGTAATTACTTCTGGTAAAAGGGTGACAAGTTTTTTGGGATCAATATAGAACCCATTGTTGCTTACAAAGTCAATTTGTCTGTAAAATGGATTAACATCATCAGCTTTAAGAACAATTTGCGGTTGGGATACGAATTGCTTGAATATTGTCAAGAAGAGAGAGGTATTGATGTGTTTTTGGATCTGAATAGTTAAATGTAGAGGGTTGGGAATTGATGCGTCCAAAATCTGCTCAGCCCTTGGATCTCCACGTGATGTCCTGCAAAACGAAAGCGTCAGATGTGGCCTGACCGGTGGGGTCGGGAGTCCACCTCCGAAGGCTAAGTCAGTTGATGAACTTAATCACAAACGGCTCTGCTAGAAGCGCAGAGCTAAGGAATGAAGAACTGGGAAAGGTGATCTAGATAGCAGATCGCTGATAGTTTAGGTCTATCAATATGTATCTGAACCTGAGTCTCAGATAGTATTCTTTTCGATCCCCTCACCTTGTATGGTAGTGAGGTTTATATAGAGTGTACCTTCAAATCTCCTCCGTTGGATGCACTTGAGCCTTCTTCGGGTAGTCGTTGGATCTTATCAGTGAGATCCGTTGAGCAATAGACTTCTACGAGTTTGGGCTAGTAGAGGACTCCTGAGATAACCTTTAGGTTATACGATGTTTATCCCTTCGATAATGATTATCCGCAGCCGTCAATTCGAGTCTGCCATCATTAGGGTGATTACCCTAATCCATAAGTAGGATTAGGGCACGCTTGCAGCCGAATAAGCTTTCTTCTTCAGCAAGCCATCTTCTGGATCCGGTTTGCTCGGGAGCAAATCGGTTCTCTCCGTCTCGACCGGGGTCGAGGGTCGGACCAGGTATGAACCCGGTCTGATCATAATCCCTCCGTATCACGAGCCCCCCAAACCAAGCGTTCGGTCGATCTTGAGGGCTTGGTTTTTAACTGGGTTCGTCGTCAAATGATAATCTCTGTGTGCTTCATTAAATGTCATATCACATTTAATGCGGTGGTCACTTTTCCTCGAGCGTTGTGAGTGTAAGGCCACATATCTCCTTGCAGTTGATCTGTTGTGGCTCACGTCATCCAAGCGACGGTTTTCGAACGCCTATTCGGATTCGTGAGTTTAAACTTTCAAAACGTCTTTCAATCTTGATCGCTGATTTTGAATCAATCTCGATCGTTCAGATTCCCGAACACTCGTGCGGGAGTTTTAAAAGCGGTTCGTTGTCTTCGTAGGTTTCATTCTTCCCGTCTGGAATTTGAACCTTTGTTGTTCTGCCTTCGCGCCTTCCTCGCTCTCAAGCTTCCGTCTCGCTGAATCAGTAAGTTTACTGGTCTTTTTCTTTTTGTAGTTTACTGAAACGAGTAATGGCGGATGATAGGGCTTCTTTAGTACCCAGTGTTGGTAATAGCAGTGATGCTTTTGCTTCTCCTGCTCCCGAACAATCGGATAGTGATAACAAAACCCTAACTGTCCTCTGGCGCGAGTTCGCTGAAGTTTCTCAAAAAGGTTTTGAAAGAAAAACCGAAACTTCTCCCCGTCCTTCTCGAGTCCGGATCTTCCAAGATTGTCGAGTCTTCTAGGCAGCCTCAAACCTCCGGGTCCAATGGTGGACTCCGGCTCTGTTCCCTCCATTTACAATGAGGAAACCCTTCTTTCAGCTGTCCAAGATTTTGATCTTCCTTCCTCATATTAGGTTAGGGCTCCCCACCCTGATAAGAGGGTTGATTCATCCCTTTCGGGTGAATTTTCTCTCGTATATAGATGCACCGGAAAGCGGGGTTCGCTTTCCCTTTTTAATCCTTTGTTCTCCGCAGTTCTGAATCATTGGAACATTTGTCCCGGAATGCTCCTCCCCAATAGCTGGCGTCTCATCGTCGGCTTCTTGGGTTTGTGTTTTGAGCTTGGCATTACGCCATCTCTTTCTCTCTTTGTACATTTTCATGTTCTTTCTATCTCCCATCCTCCCGGATGGGTTTTTCTGTCCAAACGCAATAAGGCTGAACTTGATTGGAGGGGCAGCATCCTTGTCAAAGGAACTTGCCCTTCTAACCACAAAAGATGGCGCGAACGATACTTTTTCTGTCGAGCGCCTCCATCAGATCTTAACTTCCCAACCACCTGGAGGAGGTGTACTTCTTCTTCCGAGAGTAACCGAGGCCTTCCCTTATCCAGAGAAGACGAGGCGGCCATCAGGAAGATCAAATCCATTCCGTGGTATCAAGAGATACATGGATTTGAAGTGGAGTATAACTCCATCCTTCAGTACTGGGGCTTGGCTCATTGTGAGCTTCTAACCATCATCCTTTAATTTGACTGAAGTGATATGTTTTGAATTCCGACTCTTGTCCTTCTTCTTTGCAAGTGCCTCCAAGAATGAACCCCGAAAGCCTCATGCGGGTGAAGGCCGCTAGGGCCGTTGTGACAGCCGAGCAACGATCGCCCGTAGTCTTGACCGTAGATCAAGAGGCTTCTCTTCCCTCTCCCGACCCCTCTTATAGGGGTATCGGGAATATCGGCCCGTAGCTGATGCTTCGGGTAAAGGGAAGAAACCAATGGTGGAGAGGTCTAATGTCTCTTCCTCCGCCCGGACCAAGAGGAGGCATGACACAATTGATGCTCCCTCTAACAAAAAATCCAAAGCTTCAACGGATGGTGAGGAGGTCTTCACCCCCCAATGGACCCTGAAGCTGACCGACAGGGTTACTCGGGATCCCGAGAAAGCTGCAGAATGGAGCTCCCTCGCCTTGCTCCTTCGATCGCCGGAGTTTGAAGCCCCGGATGACACCTCCCTTTGTTAGTCAATCTACAAGGTACCGGTCTTCTTGCTTAGTTATTTTCTCATAATTCCTTATGACTTCTTCTGATATTTTCCGCCTTCCCAGGAATGTTGTGTTGAGCTTTCATCAACACATGGAAGCATTGAGCCGGGTTGGTCGCACCAGCTCCTTACTGCAAACCTGTGAAGAGAATTTGGCGAAAGCCAATTTTGAAATAGACCAGCTGACTGCAGCTGCCGTGGAGCTGCAGAAAAAGCATGAGGAAGAAGTGATCTCCCTCAAGGAGGCCCTCGAAGCGTCGAAGATTCGTGCCGCTGCTGCCGAGCGCGAGGCCAGGAAGCAAAAAGCAGCTGCCACATTGTTTGGTGACAGGCTTGAAATCAAATGTAGGGAGCTCGAAGAACATCTGAAGTTGGCGATCCCTAGCAAGCCCGAGCATATAAAGCCAGAGCTTCGGAAGGAGTGCATTCGGAAATACCTGAACAGCGTACCTTTCTCCGAGCTGCTAGGTCTCTACAACCTTCAAGCTTATCGCATGGGGCAGAACGACGTTTGGGAGCGAATCCTTGGATCGATCCCTGCCTTTGACACTGCTCCCTTTCGTGAGGTGTGCCACAAAGAGGTCTTCGGGAAAGTTGGTATGGATCTCCCGATCGGGCTCAGTGAAGAAGATGATCCTTTTCCAGCTGACCCTCAATATGAGGCATACCCGATCGACGAGCCGGCACTTCCGTGAGGAGAAATCACAAGCCGAGTCACAAGTTGCTGCTGTAGAGGACTCAGCCGATGCCATTCTTGAGGAAGGCTCTTCTCATGATCCTAAGAAAAGTCCTCCCGACCAGGGTCCCTCGGGCAACAATGAAGAAAAATCTTAGGGAGTTATCTTTTTGTACAGATTTACCCTCTATTTAATGAATAGACATTTCTTTCTCATGTTGGCCTTTATATTTCCCCGTCTCCTGCCGAAATCTTGCCTTGAATATCAAATGATTAATGATAAAACTTATCACTTAACTTTTCATTCCTCGCCGAATAATAATCTTGTAGAAATATTGTGAAGATGCGTTTCGGGAAGATGCATTAATCTTCCCCACTACTTCATTTATTGCAAAGTCCGCACGTTTCCCTTCTGCGAAGTTCAAACGTTTTCCTACCTTTGTATACCATTCACTGTTTCCAATGAATCGGAAATACATCCATTATTTTAATGGTGGTGCGACGATTGGAGGTATCTCTGCATCAGGTGCTCACTTCCACATGTTTCCATGTGGCATCCCTCCGACCGTTGATCTTACTTTCTGCGGATTTTGAAGCGTCATTTCGATCTAGGTCGTCTGTTGTCCTTAGCCTTCAACCGTCGTCTTAATACCTGAGGCTATTTAAAGCCTTCATGGGTACTCTCCATCTATCCCGACTTCTCAAGTTAGATTTGCTAAAGTGCTAAAGCGACCTTTCGTCCTTCGGCCTCGCTTCCGTATTCCTCGTACTCCAACAACAGCTCTATCAACTTCCGAACAAGGGAGTTTTTTGATTACTCATCTCTTTCCCCACTTCCCCCCCCGAGTAAACCGCACGTAGTTATACTTGGGGTTTAGTTTGTTGTTTTGTCGAAGTTAAGAAAACTAGGGTTTCCCCCTTGTTGTTGTCGTTTGTTTCTGTACTGATACGGCTTGTTTTTTTTTTTTTGCATAGTGGCTCCCAAGATCAACCCGAACTTTATCAGAGCAAAATCTTGCAAGAAAATCGTTCCATCGGTGGTGGTTGGGGCCAGTGCGGTGGTTTCAGCTAGTGAATCCTCCAAGCGTAAGGCGATCGCTGCCGGTGAATCTTCAAGTCGATTCCCGCAGCTTCGTTGATGCCGTCCTCGCGCCTCCTTTGCCCGAAGTGATCGCTCGTCTTTCCCAGGAAGATCTTGATCACTCCGCTGCCGATGGTGCTGCCGGCGCTCCGCGCCGGTGAGCTCATGGTGCACCCCCGAAGGAGACTCTTCGGGCATCCGAGGCAACTATGTTGGCGTCTCGATGAAGGTGTGGTCCCAGCAGGTGCTGCTCCTATTTCTAACTCTAGTGCTTGTTTGGCATCCTCCTCCTCTCCTTCCGAGTTGGAGGATTTTGCCACTAGGAAGCGCCGTCGGGTGACAAGTGATGCAGCTCATCCTTCTCTTGGTGTAGCTCATCCTTCTCATCCTTCGCTCGAATTAGTGTCAAACGAGTTTGACAGAGCGTTGGAATGGTGTACCGCTGCTCGAATGACTTCCGAGAGCGCAGCTTCTTTCCAAACTTCCGGATGAAGTCTTTACGAAGTCACCGGTGATGTAAGTCTTTCTTCATTATCCTCTCGATTCTGAAAAATTACTTTTCTCGCTCCTCGCTAACTCGGAAGTTGTTTGCAGGAGTCTTGCTTGGTAACATCCACAACCAAGTGGAAGCAGCTTTCTAGGCTCAGAGATTGAGCAATGAAGTTTCTAGGCTTTGGGAAATCTCTCAAGCTAAAGATGTTGAGATTGCTCGCCTTCGGAATCTAGCTTGGGAGGTGGCAGGAGAAAAAAATTCCATGATTGGTCGTCTTCGGTCGACTTGGATGATGCCAGGGAGAAGATCCGGCGATCGGAGCGAACAGTTGGAAAGTCAGAGCCAAAGGATCCGAAACGTTACCCGAAAGGCAAGTCTGTCGTTCCTTTGCCCGAATCCCTTCCAACCGATGTTCGCAGAGCCTCGCGTCTTCAAGTATTTACACAAGAAGCCCTTTTGTTGATATGCTGAATGCTTATAACTTGGAGCGCATCGGGATGGTGAGAACGAAGTATGGGAATCAATATTAAGGAAGGATCCTCATTTTGATACGACTCCCTACAAGGTCTGCTTGCCATCCCGAAGTATTTACCGACCCGGGTATTCCTCCTCCCGACTGGACCAAGGATAAGATTGATCCTCCACCTTCCGATCCGGATATTATGCAATATCCGGGAAGATTCTCCCCGTTTATTCTCCCCCGGAAGAAGTCAATTATGACGAGCTTGTACTGAATGCGAGTTTGGTCGAGGACCATACTTCTCCCGGACAAGCCGGACAAAGAGTATGAAATTGCGGAGGATTTTATGCATACCGAAATATTTTTGTAATCCTCATTTCTTCTCTTCTTTTCCTTGAATCCCCACCAATGGTTGACTCATATGTTTGTTCTAGCAAAGTCGCGTCGATCTTGTATAACTTCTTAACAAATCACCTATGATGACTTTCTTTTTTGATCGAAGATTGTATCCAGCTCTTGTAATTGTTTTGATACTGGCCTCTTTGGATCTTTTGAAGAAATAAGAAATTACTTTATCTTGAACTTTGCTAGCCACTTGAATCGCCGTTGCATTAGGTCTTAGTTGTTTGAAACAATGCCTTTACTTAAGGATTTCCGGAGAAATACAATAAGTCTGAGAAGGAACTCACTCGGGTTTTAAACCGATGCCTTTACTTAAGGATAATTCAAAAATTCAATAAGTCTCGAAGGAACTCACTCGGGTTTCAAACCGACGCCTTGCAAAAGGAACTCACTCGGATTTTCATCCGATGCCTCGACTTAAGAAAGTTCGAAAAATTTCCATAAGTGTTGAAGGACCCACACGAATTTTCATCCGATGCCTTATAGTTGGATCTTGTTCTTGAATGTGGTGTATGATGCCCCCCAATCAAAAGATAGTTTGTTGAAAGCCAAAAATTGCATTGATTGAGTTGAAAATGATTACATCGCGAACAAAATTGAAATCATCCTCAAGGATAAAACTTTTTGAGATGCCTAGCATTCCACGTAACGATCCAACTCTTTCTCTGGTATTGATGTTCTTCAGCCTCGTAAGCTCTCGAACCGACCGGTTTCACAACCATATAAGGTCCTTCCCAGGAAGGGTCCAATTTTCTTTGGTGACGCGGGTCGGAAGCTAGGGTGTTTCTCAACACCAAATCTCCGGCTAAGTACCGACGATTCTTCACTCGAGTATTATAATGAGACGCTATCCTTCTTTGATAATGTTGAGTTCGTGCTATTGCCTTTGCCCGAACTTCATCCAACAAATCAAGACTATCAAGCAATCCTTGTTCATTTGCTTTTTCCTCAAACTCACGATCCCGTAACGTCCCCGCCATTATCTCCACCGGTGCCAATGCTTCGGATCCATATGCCAACCCGAATGGAGTTTCTCCCGTGGGTGTTCGAACCGTAGTTCTATAAGCCCACAAGACATTATGAAGTTCTTCGACCCAAGAAGCTTTGTCGCCTTCGAGTCTTCTCTTTATTCCTTCCAAAGAGCGTTCGGTTAGTAACCTCTACCTTTCCATTGCTTTGGGGGTATGCCACCGAGGACATACGATGCTCGATCATATATGTTCCACGTAATTGCTCAAATTGTGGATAATCGAACCGAGTACCATGGTCATGACAATAATCTTTGGAATCCCAAAGCGATATATGATTGATTCAAGCACAAATTTCTCCACTTTTTTCTCAAGAATTGCCGCCAGAGCAATCGCTTCTACCCATTTTGTGAAGTAATCAATTGCTACTATCGATATTCCCGTCCGCCGATGCCTTGGTGAATTTGCCCAAGATATCAATTCCCCACATTGCAAAGGGAATGGGATTTAGAATTGAAGTCATAGTTTCCGCCGGGCGCTTCGATATCGTAGCATGAATTTGACAAGCTACCACATCGACGAACGTACTCCATAGCAGCCTCTTGGACCTTAGGCCAATATAACCCAAGTCTTAGAATTTTGTGGGCCAGGGCTCGGCCACCCATGTGAGCTCCACAAATTCCTTCATGAACCTCAGCCAAAGCTGATTTTGCTCCTTCGGGGCCTATACATCTCATAAGGGGTCCAAAGATAAGATCTTTTGTATAGTCTCCCATTCTCGAATGACAAATCTAGCTGATCGAATCTTGATCAACCTTGCCTCTACCGGATCCTCGGGTAATTTGTCATCCCTTAGATACTCGATTATTGGATCCATCCAAAGAACGTTCGCTTCAATATAAGAAATTTCTTTCTCATGATAACTTGGAAAAGTTATCTCTTCAATGTAGACCGAAGGGTCTAGATTCTTTTCCTTGGCATTGGCTAGTCGGGATAGCTCATCTCGCCACTGAATTTTCATTCCTCGAAATCCGAGATATCTTCAAATTCCGAAATTGGTTTTGAAATGCCCGCACTATCTCTTGATATTTTTGCAAGCGTGGTTCTTTAATGCCATACTCCCCCGGACTTGGTTGACTATAAGCCGAGAGTCACTATAAATAGTAACATCTGCAATAGATAATGCTTTTGACAACCGAAGTCCCGCTATCGTAGCCTCATATTCTCGCTTCGTTATTACTTGCATCAAATGCAAATCTCAAAGCATATCGAATAATAAATCCCGCTGGACTTTTTAATAGAATTCCAGCTCATCGCTCCATCTTTATTACTCGAACCATCCACATATACCTCCCAAGTGGTTGGTATAATGGGATCCTCAATGGTGGGTTCCACTCGGTGCAAGAGTTTCTACTACAAAGTCGGCTAATGCCCGAGCCTTGATTGCAGCTTCTGGGCTTAAAGCTCACTTGGAACTCGCCGAGCTCAACCGACCAGACACCATCCTTCCGCACAAATCAGGTTTGTTAAGAACTTTACTAAGAGGAAAAGTTGTAAATACCTCAATTGGATGAGCCCGAAAATATGGCCTTAGCTTCCCGGCGGCCATCATGAGAGCCGAGCCTCGCTTCTCAATCTGCGAATATCTCGTCTCCGCATCTAGCAACACGTGGCTTACATAGTAAATCGGCCACTGTTTTTTATCTTTTTCCCGAACAAGTACCGCACCGACCGCCGAAAGGGACGTCGCTAGATATAGCTGTAATATTTCCCCCTTCTCTCGTCCGGACAGATCGGTGGTTGTCCAAGTGCTTCTTTTAATTCCTCGAAAGCTTTCCGGCACTCTTCATCCACTTTGCTTCCTTATCGCCCTTTCAGTCTTTAAGTGCCTTGAAGAAAGGCAAACATTTTTCTCCAGACTTGGAGATAAATAGATTTAAAGCAAGAACTCTCCCCGTCAAACACCGTACATCCCGAACGGTTTTGGGAGCCTCCATATCAATCGGAGCTTGTATCTTGGCAGATTAGCCTCAATTCCCTCTCGTGATACCATGAAGCCCAAAAATTTGCCCGAGGAGACTCCAAAGGCACATTTTTCTCGGGTTTAGCTTCATTTGATGTTTCCGTAGTACCGAGAAAACCTCGCCCAAATCTCGCAATATGATTTGCTTTTGTAAAGCTTTTCACTAGCATGTCATCAACATAAGCTTCAACATTCTTTCCTATCAGCTCTTTGAAAATCTTGTTGACGGCCCTCCGATATGTTGCTCCCGCATTCTTCAGGCCAAAAGGCATGACCTCGTAATAATAGCTCTCACGATCAGTCATGAAAGCCGTATACTTCTCATCCTCCTTATTCATAAGGATCTGATTATACCCCGAGTAGGCATCCATGAAACTTAAAGTTTCATATCCTGCAATCGCATCTATCAAGAGGTCAATCCGAGGCAACGGGTAGCAATCTTTTGGGCAAGCTTTGTTTAGATCTCAGTAGTCTCCGTACACATCCTCCACTTCCCATTCGCCTTTTTTACCATTACCACGTTGGCCAACCAAGTTGGGCACTCAATTGGTTCTATGAAACCAGAATTCTTAAGTTTTTCAACTTCGCTTCGAACGGCTTCATACTTTTCAATGGAGAAATTTCTTCTTTTCTCGTATCACCGGTTTCGCCTTAGGGTCTATCCGGAGTTTGTGCTCGCAATGGCCCGATCGATTCCGGCATGTCCTCAGCAGACCATGCGAATACATCTTTATTCTCGTTGAAGAAATAACTTTAACTCATCTTTAAACTCTTCCAAATTGCTCGGACCCGATATAAGTAATCTTTTTCTCATCTTCGGTACACACTGGGATTTGCTCCAGCTTTCTCCACCGGTTCGGGTCTTTGCATCTCTCGTCTCTTCCCGATCATCTCGAACTTCTATGGGGAGGGCAGTTACCTTCCTCGGGCCCTCCTTGTCTTTTAAATAGGCAACATAACACCGCCGAGAGATCTTCCGGTCGAGGAGACTTGACCAATTCCCATATCAGTCGGGAATTTTATCTTCAGTGTTTTGTTGAAGCAATAGCACCTATCTTGGATAAAGATGGTCGCCCGAGGATCATATTATAGGCTGGTAGTTCCCGAACCACCAAAAAATTGATTCGGACAGTTGTTTCCTTAGGAAAACTTCCAATGGATAAATCCAACGGGACCGATCCTTCCGCCACCGCAGATGACCCCCGCAAAGCCATATAGATGTGTGGATGAAGGTTTCATCAAGTCCCGATCCACCTTCAATTTTTGATACACTTTGTAGGAAATTAGGTCACCGTAGCACTCGTATCAATCAAAACTCTATGCACTTCCCGCCGTGCAATCTCTACCTTGATGACTATAGCATCATCATGAGGTAAACAAACATCTCTTTCGTCTTCCTCGCTAAAGGTGATAGAATCTTCACCATTCAGCTTCTTCCGCTTCGTCGCGTCTCTCCGGTTCCAACAAATTTGGATTTTGTTTTCGACTCGAGTGATTCGGGCTCCGGTCCCCCGAAGATGGTAAGGATCGGTGACCGAGTAGCTTCAATCACCTCCTTGCCTTTCTTAGACTTCGGGGCCTCCCTTGATCGTTCCGAACTAACCGAACGATCCCTTTTCGGAGCAGCCGCATGTGGCTCACGTGGCTCCTCCCTTCTCCCCGCTAACAAACCCGGACAGATGTCCCCGAGATATCAATCTCTCAATATCTGCCTTCGATGACGACAATCATTAGTATAATGACCATAGTCCTTGTGGAATCGACAATACTTTTCCCGATCCCGCTGCTCTCCGGGTTTCAAAAGAATTTTAGGCGGCCACTTTAAAATATTTTTTTTTGAGGATATTCAAAATATCAGCCCGAGGAGCATTCAATGGAGTGTACTCACTTTTACCGGGGACCTTTGGCGCCAAGGCTGGGATTTTCCAACCCGATCGCGAACATTTTTCTTTGGCTTCGCTTCGTCAGAGCCTTGTGTTCCTTATTGGAGACTTTATTATCTCCTTGGCGCGCATCTAGAATCTCCATGACTTCAGCCTCGTTCTCGCATCTCCCGTACCAACTCAAAGATAAGTCGCAGGCATATCCCGTAGTAATAACTCCAGGAGTTTCCGATTAGTGAGTCCCGTGAATAGAGCATTCGCCTGGCTACTTGTTCATCCAAATTTTCTATCTCCATCGTCACTTTGTTGAATCTTTTCGTAAACTCTCCGATTGATTCGCTCTTTTCCTTGTTTGACAAGAAACAAGGTTTCTTCCGTTTTCTTGACCTCGTATCCCACTCCGAATCGCCCTATGAATTGGCGCGCCAATTCATCAAAGTTTACTATCCTTCTAGAGGGGAGGTTAGAAAACCACTTTTGTGCTGCTCCAGCTAGAGATGAACCAAAAACCCCGCATAAAATTTCATCGAAATTACCTCAAACCGCCATGGTCCGTTGGTAATAGCCGATGTGAGCCGTTGGATCTCCGGAGCCATCGAATGTTGAGAAGGTAGGCAAACGGAAGTTATGGGGAAACCGATATCCCGCAATTGGCTCAAAGAAAGGGAGTCTTCCGAATGACCGAGTAAATATCCTCGAATATTCTTCCCTTAGCCAACTGCCCTAATTTCTCATTGATGTTGGCCAATTCTTGACCAATCTGGGTCGGGTGATCTTCAGCAATATGATCACGACCTCGATTAACACGATCATCCCGTGTTACTCGATCATCACGAACAGCCCGTCCTTCCCGAGCATTCCTCTCGTCGCGAACTGCTCGATCATCACGAACGGTTCTTCTGACAGTGGGTGAGTGAGTTCTTGCCCCTGTATCCAACCTTGTGTTTGAATCAATTGTACTCTCTTGCAGTCTGTCGAACCGATCGTCTCGCCTCAGTTGATCATCGATCCTCCGAAGTCCTCGGTCTCCTTCACGGAAATTCTGATCAATATTCCGGTCTTCAGCCGATCTCGTCACGTGGCAATGCACGTCTCCCCGAATCGCGATCGATCGGGCTCTTGTGGTAAAACCACTTGTCCGGTGAGCATGCGGAGTGCTTGGCTCACCTCCAAGAGTTGAATCTTTACCTGATCCAATTGATCTTGGATTGTATCAGTAGGAGGATTACGTCCTCCCTGGCCACCATCCACCTCGATAGGATTTTGGCTTTCCTGGGGAATATCTGGATTATTCACTCCAGGGATCTGAACACCAGAATTGCGTTGTGCAGCGGCTGCTGATCTAGTCACCATGGCTTTTCAAGTCGTTCCCACAGACGGCACCAATTGATGCATCCAAAATCTGCTCAGCCCTTGGATCTCCACGTGATGTCCTGCAAAACAAAAGCGTCAGATGTGGCCCGACCGCTGGGGTCGGGAGTCCACCTCCAAAGGCTAAGTCAGTTGATGAACTTAATCATAAACGGCTCTGCTAGAAGCGCAGAGCTAAGGAATGAAGAACTGGGAAAGGTGATCTAGATAGCAGATCACTGATAGTTTAGGTCTATCAGTATGTATCTGAACCTGAGTCTCAGATAGTATTCTTTTCGATCCCCTCACCTTGTATGGTAGTGACGTTTATATAGAGTGTACCTTCGAATCTCCTTCGTTGGATGCACTTGAGCCTTCTTCGGGTAGTCATTGGATCTTATCAGTGAGATCTGTTGAGCAATAGACTTCTACTAGTTTGGGCTAGTAGAGGACTCCTGAGATAACCTTTAGGTTATACGATGTTTATCCCTTCGATAATGATTATCCGCAGCCGTCAATTCGAGTCTGCCATCATTAGGGTGATTACCCTAATCCATAAGTAGGATTAGGGCACGCTTGCAGCCGAATAAGCTTTCTTCTTCAGCAAGCCATCTTCTGGATCCGGTTTGCTCGGGAGCAAATCAGTTCTCTCCGTCTCGACCGGGGTCGAGGGTCGGACCAGGTATGAACCCGGTCTGATCATAATCCCTCCGTATCAGGAATACTGCTAGCTTGTGTTTGTTTCTACATTACTTTTTCACTAGTGTCAATGTGAGTACTAATAATATTGGAGGGAATTCTAAAATTTTTGTCGGTCAAATGTTAGATTTTGCTAGCTTTATTCAAAGCTAAGTATATGATGATGATTAGGTTCTGATAGTCAGGGTGGCGGGTTAGGAACTTAGGGCTAAATCAGTAGTTCCAATGAGTGCTGAAGCGACAAACAGGCAGTTGGTTTTACTAGAGAGAGATTTACCTCTAATTAGTGAAGAGTATTATGAAAAGAAGGTCCGTTTTTTGCTTAATTGGAGACAGTCGCAGAGTTATCCCAAAGTAATCATATTTTTCTCTTTTGCCTCTGGCAACAAGCCTTTTTTTCAGTTTTAACTGTCTCTATTTAACTTCTCTAATTTCCCATTTTCATTTTCTTACCTGTAAGAAAGTTCAAACCTTAAGTTTGAATATCTTTGCTAATATTCTTTTAGGATCGAAATAAATAATAATTGAACAGTCAGGATATATATCAGGTTTAGTAGATGTGCTTCTAGCATAATGGGTGGTAGGATTTTTATTTGTTACAACTGCTACTGACCGATTGTTAACGGCCCATATTTCGCCACATTTACAAAAGTTTATCAAACAGTGCCAATTAAAATGGTGGGGCTTACTTGTAATGATGATTTTCTTGTTTTACATTCTAAGGTGCAACGTTTACAAATTTACAAACTGAAAGCCCAAAATCTAACCGACTCTAATCCCCTATTTCGCAAGCCCTAATTGGTGATTGTGGTTCTTTCAAATGCTTCTTTGCATATTTAATTTCAAGATTTTAGGTTTCCTCTAGTAATCGTTTTTTCAAACTTAGATTTTATTTGTATAACTTATTCTATTTTGAGTTATTTCTGGTCATGACTAGAGGAGATGCAGAGACAAATCTAGCCATCAAATCTTCTTTTATAGTTTGATGAGCGCTTTACTATTCTACAGTTTGAAATAGATCAGAATTTGGCCGATAATCTAGCTAGGAGGGCCCAGTCTGTGGCAAGTAGGACCGTATCAAGTAGGACCGTATGGCCTAATTCCATTCCTTGGCTTCTTGAGGCTTGTAATCAGGATGTCTCGGCAACCCGTTCTTCTAATTGAAAGTTTGATTACCAAAAAAAAAAAAAAGAATTTGGCCCACAAGTGTCCAACATTTTGTTAGTTACGTTTTTTTCTTTTTTGGTAAATAAACTTCTAATGAGAAAGGCGGGAGCAATACACTGGGATTAATTCCATCGAGTCAAGGAACCAGGGATTGTAAAGTGGCCAAAAGGTCCTCCCCGAAATAGACGTGGCCTTCCTAGCTAGGCAGTCAGCATTGTTACCTAACTTGGGAACATAAGAAAAGTTACAGTTGTGAAACCCAGCCCTAACCTTGACCCGGAAACCTTGTTATTTGTAGGTCCGATGACCCGAAGTAAAGTAAGAAGTCAGCTTTGGGCCATCCCAGTAGAGGACTTGGTGTCTGGCTTTGAATCCATGAAGGTTGATGATGAGGTTCTATTTATGGAAACAGAATCCTGATGAAGATCTAGTTAGTTGGTGGACTTGGAGTGATCTCTATCTTGGTTTGAAGGCATTTCTACCTACTAGGTAAGTCACTTGACTTGTGTGCAAAACCTCTTTAGGTTTGGATTTGATCTGGGCCTTCAATTCCCTGTTTTGGCCTTGCTGCCTGCATTGGTCGACCGATTGGTCGACTGGGCCAGTCGACCAATCCACTCGACCAATGGGTGCTGTCTTTGGCAATTAGGTTGATTCTTGCTCTATTTAAGTCTAACCTCGAGTCCACTTCGTATTTGCTGCCTCCAAACCCTCTGGAACGAACCAAAGACCTCTGCAAGTCATCTCTCTTGCATCCTTGGAGTTTTCTTGGCGGATCTTCGTCGGAACTCTTCTTTTTGCATCAAAAGGTATGTCTACTCTCTCTTCTTCTCCTACATCTTTGTTTTTCTTTCCTTTTTGAGTTGAGACAGTAGAAGAGATGCTGCATCCTCTGTTGCAAACATCTCTGAACATGTTCTCATGATCATCCTAAGGATTTAAGGCTAGAACAATGATCTTAACCATGATCATTGCAAGCTTTTGAAGGATTCATGATCAAACCATGATTTAATCTCTGTTAATTTCCTAATCTGAATTCCGATCTCTTTGGATCTTCTTTCATTGATCATGTTAGTGGTTAATGGTTGTGTTTTCTTTCTATGATCCATAATCCATAGAATTCTAGTTGTTCTCTTCTACCTTACTATGTGTTCTTCATGATGCATGATAGTACATATATGGTAGGTTTTATTTCCTTATTTAGATTTATGCTTCTAAGCCTTATTCTATGAAGACCTATGCTTGTTTTCATGTTTTCATTACCGAAAGCAATGATCCATCCTCCTATTGTTCTTGTCCTTGTTTTCTATTTCAAAATTCATCAAGATCCATGTTTGATTTATTTATGGTAACTTTTGTTTCCTAATTTGGATCTTGATACCTTGATTTGATTAGTGTTTTGAGGTCCCCTATATGCTAGAATACTACTGATGTAGTCTACCCCTTGATTAGTACCCTTTTGAACCACCAGATTCGGATTTCATATCTCAAAACTCTGATTTTCTAAGCTATCGTCTCGCATTGGTCGACTGATTGGTCGACTGGACCACTCGACCAATCCACTCGACCAATGAGTACAGCAACTCCAGAATTGGTCTGTTTCGGATGTTTTGCTATATTTTCTGTTAGGGATCTTTCCTAATATGTTGTATATACTTGTTTAGGACCTTCTTCTCAAGTTTGCCAAGATCTTACTTGATTTCTTAGGATTCTTTGCGAGTTATAAAAGGTAAGGATGGTTATTTCCTTAATTACATAGATAGCATGAATCTAGTTTCTATATTTGAATATCATTAATATGTTTCTTAAATTAGATTCCTACAATGATATACTACTGTTGCTTAACCTTGATTACAGTAGCATTACTTATTCATATTGAATTGATTCATGTATGATTTACTTACCAATGTTATACAAATGATTGTAAATATTGATTTCTTTCCATATATGGAGTTACCATATATGTGATGATATGAATTGATGCATGTGTATGCTTACGTATGGTTTGGAAAGGAGAGGTGTCCTTTTGACATTTCTGTCCTTGGACTACTACGGGAATATTATGGGATGTTTCCGGAGATGCCCTCTGGACACCTTCCTAAACTGTTGGATGACATATATAGGATTGTCTAGTAGTGTTTGGCTAGGATGTCCTGTTATGTCAGACCCTAATCGGAGGGGTATTGAGACCGAACGACCCGTGGTAGCAATGGGGATTCATGGGCGCTCAAGACCGGTAACCAACCCGTGAGAGGACAGGAATCACATTGTGGGGGCCATTTATTGGTAGGGTTGCATATGGTTAGACTTGGGCTCACGGGCGCTTAAGACCGGTAACCAACCCGTGAGAGGACGTGAGAGCTTCCCGTTTACCATATGTGGATGATCAATAGGGTTGATGAGTCCGTAGTCCGAGTTGGTTGGTGCCATAGGATACGCTGACTCTAGTGTGAAGGATACCGGAAAGGATCGTCGGGGACGAGGAATGGAAGTATCTGGATCCGACTTGATGTAACCAAGTAGAAGACTTGCATTTGGCTAGGTATTACCCCGACATGCGCCAAGATGCTTATACCAAATGGTTGTGAGAGAGTGTGTTGACTTAACCCCCTGCCAAGGTTTGTCCCGAGGGATGAAGGACCCATTACCAATCGGCTGCTCAAGACCGGTGAAATGATCCGTGAGAGAATCCAAGATATCTTAAATGGTTGAGGATGTGAGTGGACTTTCCTAAAGAAGTACGGTGCTATGACTTAAAGCATGTCCGCTAATAGAGTTAGAATCATTCATTCATTGTTTGTCTCATATCATATTGCATTTATGATTGTTACGGAATCCTGCCATTTATGTTATTATGGATTTTAATCGCCTTTACTTGAGTTTCTTTGAAACTCATTCCTTTATTGTACAATGTTGTTAGACTATCCTGCAGTACGGAATACTATGACGGTCCCTATGAGGAAGCGCAAGGCGAAGAGACATATCTCCGGGGAAGGTGATTGCGGTTACCACAATTACTCGAAGATTCCACGGGTGGTTATGCTCCGTACGATGCTTAGTCCGACCATTGAGTGGAAGCGTCCTTGTGCTATCTATGAGATCTACACCTACAAGGATGTCGTCTACAAAGTGGAGAATAATTTAGTTACCCAATGTACTTGCTACTGGGATTAGCTTTTATCTAGTTTATTCTTTCGAGCTACTTTTCCGCTGGATGTAAAGTGGGATTTTTGATTCACTTTACTTATCTGTTTGACACTCTGATTATATCAATTATTCCGTTTCGTTTATGATTCATTCTTTCAGTATTGGATCTATGATTTATCTTCCGCACTCTTGTTATGGTTGTTCATGATTATGTTATTGTTTATGTGGGAGGTTGATCACTCGATACCTGATCTTCGGGCTGTGGATCACACTCTCGGGTATGCCGGATAGGGTACCGGCCGGGAGGGCGTGATGATTGGTATCGGAGCCCAAGGTTCGAGGAGATCCTAACCACAAAAGGCAACGACCGAACATTCTGAGTCATTGATCCGAAGTGACTCTTCTACTCTTAGAAGTGAATAATAGAACACCTGAATTAGAAACTTGAACTTTGAGGCATAACAGAACATTTCGAATAACATACCATAATTATACTTGAACAAATGACACTAATGCAAGGAAAAGAAAAGTGCATAACATACAATAATTAAAGAGAAACAAAATGAACTTCATTAATTTCAAAAGTTTTTACAATAATTACATCTGAAATGCATAAATGGAAAATCCTAAAGTACAATCTATCTAGGTGATCTTCTCTGATCTCTGTATGCTCTGAACTCCTCTGCTAGCTGAGTCACCCGATGCTCTATCCTGTCTGTCGAGACTCCATCCTCTCGTACATCTGCTCCTGTCTGACCTCCATCCTCTCTAGCATGGAAGTCATCGATCTCATTTGTGCACCAAGATCTGAAGTCTCCGGAACCGCATGTGAAGGGCCACCTGCCTCGAAGTGTGATGAAGGAAACTCGTGATGCACGGGCTCAGCCTCGCGCATATCTCGTATCATCTCCGGCCTGATCATCACTATCGGGACCGATATCCTCTCCTCCATCCTCTGATCCCTCATCCTCATCCTCCGATTCATCATCATCCTCACCCTCGGGACCAGGAGATCTCTCTAATCGATGTAGTCTCATCCGTCGAATGGTCCGAGTCCCAATGGGGTATCCCCGTGATCTAGTGTCCATCGGAGTATCCTCGAAACTCACCCCGAAATGCCCGAAGATCAAAGTCGAAGCCTCCCATAGCAAAGGTTCCGCATGCTAGGCCGCAGAACTAAGTCCAGCATGACCTGCTGAATGATGTAAGAAAGATCGATCTCGAAGCCCATGTAGATGCGGTAAATGACCAAGGCCTCCATCACCGTGACCCGATGGTGATGTCCGGCTTCGGCATGATGTTTCGGCCGACTATGCGACCGATAATACGTGCAGAACCCGTCATCCGTCCGCTAGTCCACGGTGTGAAGCATCGGCGGCTATCCCATAGCGTAGAGCATATCTCGCGAAGCTCGTACGGCATCGGATGGCTGTCCGGTGCTGCTCCGGCAGGTATCCACACACACCTGCTTGTGGGTAGTAAGGAACTCGCAAGATCTCGGCCGATGTCCGGGTAGAGAAGCGAATCTGAGTCCGGTGGACCCCGCTCCCGAGGACAAGTCCGAGTGGATGTCCCCGGCCCCAAGCCTCCTCTGTGTAAGTAAGGTTGCTGAAGAACAACCTCACTAGCTCCGGGTATACCGGCAAATCCTCGGTGAAGAGGTGAGTCCACCGTAAAGTGTCGAACCTCTGCCGGATCCCGAAGGCTCCGAGCTGGCGTAAATGAAGTAGACGCCCCATCTCGATGTTACAATAGCTGAAGTAGGCCTCGTACGAAACTCGGCCCGAGGTGTGTCAAATAGGTCCGGTCTCCTAACCTCCTCTCTCCGGGCTCGAAAGGAACCCGACCTCTGCCCCGAGAGCACCTACGATGCGACCTCTACCTCTACCTCCTCCTCGTCCTCCCCTCTGCATGATGTATCTGTGGAAGAGACAAGAGACATTTCCAATTAGTGCTATTTCAAGATTTGAGCCAAAAGGGTATTTTCGTAATTTTTCGGAAAATTTCAAATTTGGGGGAAATTTGATTTGAACATACTAGCATGTGCACAATACTTGGAATTTCATGTCTATGAAGTTGTTTTGATGAAAATCGATCGAAAACATGGATTAAAGCGAAAATTCAACAAGAAGAAATTTGGGGATTTTGCAATTTAGGTCAAAATTGGATTTTTGAAAAGTTGAAATTGGTTAAATCAAATTGTATGGACCTATCTACAATGTCATCTTGAGCATGTAGCATTTGATCTCGTGCGAAAATTTCAAGCGGTTTGAGAGAAAACGAAATTTTTCTAAAGATATCGATTTCGGTATAAAACTTTGCGAGATGAGCACCAAATGTGTTAAAACTTGTTGTCTATGCATGTCATTGTGTTTAAAACCTAGGGAATATGTTTCTAAGCATTCCTAAGCATGATTTCTAGCATTGGATACAAGTAAAGCATGGTATTATTGAAATGCAAGCATGAGAAGATGAAAATGGAAGAAAGAATGAGAGATTTACCTTGTTTGTGAAGATGGTGTGTTGTGGTGTTGTTGTTGAAGCACTAAATCACCTCAAGAACACTTGTGGGAACTCTTGGATATTTTCCCTAGAGCTCTCTCACCTTTGGAAGAAGTTAGAATGAGGTTGGAATGTGGAAATGAGGCTTATAATGCGAATTTTCGTATTCTGTCTTCATTGGTCGACCGATTGGTCGACGTCGGGTCACTCGACCAACCACTCGACCAATGGTCACGGTGACCTCATTTGCTGTTGAATTTTTGGAAAATGTGATTTTTGCCTTATGGAATATTGTTTGATGACTATATGGATATATTTGAGCATGATTTAAGTTTTCAAATCATTTGGACTTGTGGTTTATGTTGAATCTTCGAAATTCGGTATTTTGATGTTCTCGGTTTTGCGAGAATGGTTACTCCGAGAAGTGGGCGTGGTGAATCCAATGGTCATGGAGGTGGTGAAGTACCTCATGGAGGTGGTGAAGTACCTCATGGAGGTGGTGAGATACCAAATGCTGATCAGGGTACTCATGAGATCCCTGGTGCCCCGAATGTTGGAAGTTTCAGAGATATTGCCAATATCATGGGCAATATGATGCAGCAGCAAGCAGCTCGGTTCAACCAGATGTTGGTGGGTTTCATGACTCGCATAATGAGACCCGGGCTGGTGCTAATGTGAATCCTCATGCCGCATCTGAATGCGGGAGGTTTAGCTGGAACTCCTCATACTCGCTTTGATGGAGAGTTTTTCGAAGATGCAAGTACCCACTTTTCTTGGTGTTACCAAGGACCCCTTGTTTCCTAACAAGTGGCTTCGTGAGTTGGAGAAGGCTTTCCGAGCATCTGCAATGCTCGGAAGCTCGAGAAGATTTTGTTTGCTTTGAGCGAAGTTGCAACAAGAAGCTGATGCATGGTGGATCTCCACTCGTCTGTTTTGGAAGGTTTGCATGCGGGAGTTGTAACTTGGGAGTTATTCAAAGAGGCTTTTTGTATGAACTACTTTCCCGAGGCGGTGAAGGATGCAAAGGAAGCTGAGTTTATGATTCGACTCAAGGAACTTTGTCTGTGTTGGAGTACCAACGAAGTTCGAGGAGCTTCATTTCTTTGCTCCGATTCTTTGAAGGAAGACCTCGCCAAAGCAAAGAAGTTCTTCAAAGGACTGCGCCTGCCATTAAAGCTTATCTCACAGTCCAGCCTATAGTGAGCTATGCTCAAGTGGTGCGAGAACTCGAAGAAGTTGGAAGAAACGAGAGAAGGAAAGTGCTCGTGTCGCGAAGCCTTGGCGATCAAGGAATTCTGGTGCGGTGGATCGCAATGACCGTCGTTATGTGAGGCCTACACCCTACCCCACTCCTACCTTTCAGGCTAAGAGTGTAGGTCGGAACACGGGTTTTCAGCAGCCCGGCCGGTTTAAACGAAGTATGGCGGAAACCGACCACCAGCAAATGCAAGTGCAAGTGCAAGTGCGAGTGCAAGGCCTTTTGTTCAGAAGTCCTCTGTTGCAGCCACCCCGTTGGATCCAAAGCAATCTGTTTGCTTCTACGCAAGCAAGCTGGTCATTTTGCTCGTGCTGTCCCGGCGGCACGCCCAACGAGCCGCCCCAGTGGTGAAGAGTGCTCCTGCTCCTCCCTCTGGTAGAGTTTTCAGTATTTCCAAGATCTTGAGCAAGATCCAAGCCATGATGTGATTACGGGTACATTGTTAGTCGCTTCTATTTCTGCATTTGTCTTATTTGATACGGGTGCATCTCATTCGTTCATGTCATCTGCATTCATCAAGAAGACTAACCTAATCCCCGAGAAGTTGTCTAGTTGTTTATTGATTAGTACACCTACTGGTCCTGTTGTGAAACTAGATAAGGGGTTATCTAAATGTCCTGTGTTGATTGGTGAGAAGAACTTGGAAGCCAATTTTGTGATTCTTGACATGAAGGACTTCGATGTTATTTTGGGAATTGATTGGTGACAGCCCACAAAGCTGTGTTCCTTTGTTCCTCAAAGAAGATTCGGTTCCATATATGTGGAAGTCCGGTCTTTGAATTTCAAGGTGAAAAGAGAAGGGTTTGTAAGAAGGTGCTTGTCTGCAGACCGATGCAAGTCTATGCCCTAGTGGATGATGCTTCATCCGAAGGCAAGGGTATAGTGGAGAAAAGAGTCGACGAAGTCGAGTTGTCTGCGACTTTGTTGAGGTCTTCCCGATGATCTATCGGGAGTGCCTCCGGACAGAGATGTTGAATTCTCTATTGATCTCGTCCCCGGTGCCGCTCCGGTATCTAAAGCTCCGTATAGGATGGCTCCTACTTGAGTTGAAAGAGTTGCAAAATCAGTTGAATGAGCTCATTGATAGAGGTTTCGTACAGCCTAGTGTGTCACCTTGGGGAGCTCCGGTCTTGTTCGTCAAGAAGAAAGACGGTAGTATGCGCTTGTGCATCGACTACCGTGAGTTGAATAAGTTGACTATCAAGAATAGATATCCACTGCCCGAATCGATGATCTCTTCGATCGTTGAAGGGTGCAGTTGTGTTCTCGAAGATTGACTTAAGGTCCGGATATCACCAATTGAAAGTGAAGTCTAGTGATATCTTCAAGACAGCTTTCCGAACGCGGTATGGTCACTACGAGTTTAGAGTCATGCCTTTCGGATTGACCAATGCTCCTGCGGTGTTCATGGACCTCATGAACCGAGTATTTCATGATGTGCTTGATAAGTTTGTGATTGTTTTCATTGATGACATCTTGATCTATTCGAAGAGCGAAGAAGAGCATGCGAGTCATCTAAGTTTCACTTTGCAAAGGTTGCGGGAAAAGAAGTTGTTTGCTAAGTTTAGCAAGTGTGATTTCCGGCTTAAGAGAGTGGTTTTCCTTGGTCATGTAGTTTCAGCCGAAGGTATTCGTGTCGATCCCGAAAAGGTCCAAGTGTGGCTGATTGGGAGAGACCGAAGTCGATACGGAAATAAGAAGTTTTCTTGGATTGGCGGGTTACTACCGAAGGTTTATTGAGAACTTTTCTCGGTTGGCTGCTCCTATGACTAAGTTGACCAGGAAAGAAGAGAAGTTTGTTTGGTCCGACGCCTTTGTGAGAAGAATTTCCAAGAGTTGAAGGATAGATTGACAAGTGCCCCGGTTTTGACTATACCCGATAGTTCCGGTGGTATGACAGTTTATACCGATGCGTCAAAGATTGGTTTGGGTTGTGTACTTGATGCAACATGGCAAGGTCGTAGCCTATGCTTCTCGGCAATTGAAGGATTATGAGCGGAATTACCCCACTCACGATCTAGAACTTGCCGCCGTTGTCTTTGCTTTGAAGATTTGGAGACATTATCTTTACGGTGAGAAGATTGCCATTTTCACGGATCATAAGAGTTTGAAATATTTCTTTACCCAAAAGGAGTTGAACATGAGACAAAGGAGATGGTTGGAACTCGTCTCCGATTATGATTGTGATATTCGGTATCATCCTGGGAAAGCAAATGTTGTTGCTGATGCTCTTAGTAGGAAGAACCGGAAGAAGACTTTGGATTTGAATGCTTTGAGTTTACCATTGTGGTCTTCTATTGAGAGTTTTGGTTTGGAAATCGTTCTGAGAATTCTGATTTTATTCTTTACGCCATGACGGCAAGATCTGGTCTTAGAGATAAGATTGTTGCTCTGCAGAAGTTCCGATCAGGAGTTTTTGACCAAAGTTGAGAAGATTTCTTCGAATCTCGAGTCGGATCCCGACTTTGGTATATCCATGGATGGTGCTTTGTTGTTTAGAGGAAGACTGTGTGTGCACAAAAACGATGAAGTTAAGAATGAAATATTGAAGGAAGCACACCGAGTCGGTCTTTCTTGTACACCCGGGAAGCACCAAGATGTACAAGGACTTGAAGGAACATTTTTGGTGGATTGGTCTAAAGGCGGATGTTGACGATTTTGTTGCCAAGTGTGAGACTTGCCAACGTGTTAAAGCCGTCCGACAACCTCCATCTGGATTACTTCAACCCCTTCCTATTCCTAGTTGGAAGTGGGAAGATATCTCCATGGACTTTGTGACTAGCTTGCCTCGGACAAGTAAAGGCAATGACACCGTGTGGGTGATTGTTGATAGGTTGACCAAATCAGCCCATTTCATTCCTATGAAGATCACTCATACTCTGGATAAGCTAGCCAGGCTTTATGTGGATAATGTGGTTCGCCTGCATGGTGTGCCTTTGAGTATTGTTTCGGATCGTGATCCTAGGTTCACCTCAAGGTTTTGGAACAGTTTGCAGAAGGCCTTGGGAACCCAATTGAACTTGAGTACAGCTCATCATCCACAGTCTGATGGACAATCCGAGCGGACAATTCAGACATTGGAAGACATGCTCAGATCTTGTGTGGTGGATATGGGTGGAAATTGGGATGAACACCTAGCTTTGGTTGAGTTTGCCTATAACAACAGTTATCAAGCAACAATAGGCATGGCTCCATTCAGGGCTTTGTATGGTAGTACTTGTAGGACACCTTTGTACTTGACTCGAGACAGGTGAAAGAAAAGTCTTAGGTCCCGAGATGATTGAAGCTACAAGTGCTATGGTAGATATGATAAGAGAAAGGATTAAGTCCGCCTGATCGAGACAGCAATCTTATGCCGATAAGAGAAGGACCGATTTGGAATTTCAAGTTGGAGAGAAAGTCTTTCCGAAGGTCTCACCAATGAAGGGTGTGATGAGATTCAATGTTAAGGGTAAGCTTAGCCCTCGTTACATTGGACCTTTCGAGATTTTGGAAAAGGTTGGACCTGTTGCGTATCGATTAGCATTACCTCCGTCTCTTGCTGGTGTGCACAATGTGTTTCATATTTCGATGCTCCGAAAATACATAGAGAATCCGGAACACATTTTGCAGCAAGCACCTGAAGGACTTAGTGCTGATTTGACCTATGATGAAGAACCGGCCGAAATCCTGGATAGGAAGGACAAGCAGCTGCGGAATCGCGCCATTCCCTTGGTGAAGATTCGGTGGAAGAACCATACCCCTGAAGAAGCTTCTTGGGAGAAGGAAGAAGACATGAAGGAGAAGTTTCCTTACCTCTTTGGAAGCACAGTACGCTTTCAATTTCGGGGACGAAATTTCTTTAAGGGGGGAGAATGTGAAACCCAGCCCTAACCTTGACCCGGAAACCTTGTTATTTGTAGGTCCGATGACCCGAAGTAAAGTAAGAAGTCAGCTTTGGGCCATCCCAGTAGAGGACTTGGTGTCTGGCTTTGAATCCATGAAGGTTGATGATGAGGTTCTATTTATGGAAACAGAATCCTGATGAAGATCTAGTTAGTTGGTGGACTTGGAGTGATCTCTATCTTGGTTTGAAGGCATTTCTACCTACTAGGTAAGTCACTTGACTTGTGTGCAAAACCTCTTTAGGTTTGGATTTGATCTGGGCCTTCAATTCCCTGTTTTGGCCTTGTTGTCTGCATTGGTCGACTGATTGGTCGATCGGGCGATCGACCAATCCACTCGACCAATGGGTGCTTGTCTTTGGCAATTAGGTTGATTCTTGCTCTATTTAAGTCTAACCTCGAGTCCACTTCGTATTTGCTGCCTCCAAACCCTCTGGAACGAACCAAAGACCTCTGCAAGTCATCTCTCTTGCATCCTTGGAGTTTTCTTGGCGGATCTTCGTCGGAACTCTTCTTTTTGCATCAAAAGGTATGTCTACTCTCTCTTCTTCTCCTACATCTTTGTTTTTCTTTCCTTTTTGAGTTGAGACAGTAGAAGAGATGCTGCATCCTCTGTTGCAAACATCTCTCGAACATGTTCTCATGATCATCCTAAGGATTTAAGGCTAGAACAATGATCTTAACCATGATCATTGCAAGCTTTTGAAGGATTCATGATCAAACCATGATTTAATCTCTGTTAATTTCCTAATCTGAATTCTGATCTCTTTGGATCTTCTTTCATTGATCATGTTAGTGGTTAATGGTTGTGTTTTCTTTCTATGATCCATAATCCATAGAATTCTAGTTGTTCTCTTCTACCTTACTATGTGTTCTTCATGATGCATGATAGTACATATATGGTAGGTTTTATTTCCTTATTTAGATTTATGCTTCTAAGCCTTATTCTATGAAGACCTATGCTTGTTTTCATGTTTTCATTACCGAAAGCAATGATCCATCCTCCTATTGTTCTTGTCCTTGTTTTCTATTTCAAAATTCATCAAGATCCATGTTTGATTTATTTATGGTAACTTTTGTTTCCTAATTTGGATCTTGATACCTTGATTTGATTAGTGTTTTGAGGTCCCCTATATGCTAGAATACTACTGATGTAGTCTACCCCTTGATTAGTACCCTTTTGAACCACCAGATTCGGATTTCATATCTCAAAACTCTGATTTTCTAAGCTACTGTCTGCATTGGTCGACTGATTGGTCGACTGGACCACTCGACCAATCCACTCGACCAATGAGTACAAAGCAACTCCGCAATTGGTCCGTTTCGGATGTTTTGCTATATTTTCTGTTAGGGATCTTTCCTAATATGTTGTATATACTTGTTTAGGACCTTCTTCTCAAGTTTGCCAAGATCTTACTTGATTTCTTAGGATTCTTTGCGAGTTATAAAAGGTAAGGATGGTTATTTCCTTAATTACATAGATAGCATGAATCTAGTTTCTATATTTGAATATCATTAATATGTTTCTTAAATTAGATTCCTACAATGATATACTACTGTTGCTTAACCTTGATTACAGTAGCATTACTTATTCATATTGAATTGATTCATGTATGATTTACTTACCAATGTTATACAAATGATTGTAAATATTGATTTCTTTCCATATATGGAGTTACCATATATGTGATGATATGAATTGATGCATGTGTATGCTTACGTATGGTTTGGAAAGGAGAGGTGTCCTTTTGACATTTCTGTCCTTGGACTACTACGGGAATATTATGGGATGTTTCCGGAGATGCCCTCTGGACACCTTCCTAAACCGTTGGATGACATATATAGGATTGTCTAGTAGTGTTTGGCTAGGATGTCCTGTTATGTCGGACCCTAATCGGAGGGGTATTGAGACCGAACGACCCGTGGTAGCAATGGGGATTCATGGGCGCTCAAGACCGGTAACCAACCCGTGAGAGGACAGGAATCACATTGTGGGGGCCATTTATTGGTAGGGTTGCATATGGTTAGACTTGGGCTCACGGGCGCTTAAGACCGGTAACCAACCCGTGAGAGGACGTGAGAGCTTCCCGTTTACCATATGTGGATGATCAATAGGGTTGATGAGTCCGTAGTCCGAGTTGGTTGGTGCCATAGGATACGCCGACTCTAGTGTGAAGGATACCGGAAAGGATCGTCGTGGACGAGGAATGGAAGTATCTGGATCCGACTTGATGTAACCAAGTAGAAGACTTGCATTTGGCTAGGTATTACCCCGACATGCGCCAGCACTTATACCAAATGGTTGTGAGAGAGTGTGTTGACTTAACCCCCTGCCAAGGTTTGTCCCGAGGGATGAAGGACCCATTACCAATCGGCTGCTCAAGACCGGTGAAATGATCCGTGAGAGAATCCAAGATATCTTAAATGGTTGAGGATGTGAGTGGACTTTCCTAAAGAAGTACGGTGCTATGACTTAAAGCATGTCTGCCAATAGAGACCAGCATACATAGAGTTAGAATCATTCATTCATTGTTTGTCTCATATCATATTGCATTTATGATTGTTCTGAATCCTCGCCATTTATGTTATTATGGATTTTAATCGCCTTACCGAGTTTCTTTGAAACTCATTCCTTTATTGTACAATGTTGTTAGACTATCCTGCAGGTACGGAATACTATGACGGTCCCTATGAGGAAGCGCAAGGCGAAGAGACATATCTCCAGGAAGGTGATTGCGGTTACCACAATTACTCTGAAGATTCCACGGGTGGTTATGCTCCGTACGATGCTTAGTCCGACCATTGAGTGGAAGCGTCCTTGTGCTATCTATGAGATCTACACCTACAAGGATGTCGTCTACAAAGTGGAGAATAATTTAGTTACCCAATGTACTTGCTACTGGGATTAGCTTTTATCTAGTTTATTCTTTCGAGCTACTTTTCCGCTGGATGTAAAGTGGGATTTTTGATTCACTTTACTTATCTGTTTGACACTCTGATTATATCAATTATTCCGTTTCGTTTATGATTCATTCTTTCAGTATTGGATCTATGATTTATCTTCCGCACTCTTGTTATGGTTGTTCATGATTATGTTATTGTTTATGTGGGAGGTTGATCACTCGATACCTGATCTTCGGGCTGTGGATCACACTCTCGGGTATGCCAGATAGGGTACCGGCTGGGAGGGCGTGACAACAGTCCAGAAAGGACATACCCAATTGGGTAATGTCTGATGCAATCTCTTTTGCTAATACGGCCGCCAACACACCTACATTAATGGAATTTATGAGTTCCAAGTTATTAGACTCAACAGCAATGTAGTCAATCCCTTCAACAAAAATGTAGTCAATCCCTTCACCAATGGCCAAGATAAGACCCTCTCTCATTGCGTAGGACTCCCCCAAAAAGACATCACCAAAACGGACTCGGTCAAAAGCTGCAAGACGAACCTCTTCCGTATGGGCTCTAATGATGAACCCTAGACCGGAACCATTAGAGTAAAAACTCGCATATGAGTTTAGCTTGAAGTAAGGTTCCACTGGGGTCCTCCACTTGGGTCTCTGATCCACTTTTCTCTTCTGGACCACTTCACTTGGGCTTGAAGTGAGGCTGAGTTGTTTGGCCTATAGGAAAGTCTCCCATTCCTTCATTGCTCTAAGTGCCGTCACATTAGGCTGCACTGATGACCCATCGAACATGAACCTGTCTCTGTCCTTTCAGATATTCTAGCACAGGTATGATGCCAAACCCGCTAACTCTTTAGATCTCTTTTTCTCCTTACTAAGAGACCTCCAGCTTTCAATAAAATGATGAAGCTTTGGTTCTTTGGGTGATGGTACCTGTGAGGGGAGGCATGCCACGCTGCTCTAGAAAAATCATATTCAAACAAAATATGATCAATAGATTCAAGGTCTCCACCAAAACGTTGGCAACTGGGGTCAATAATAATCTGTCTACGAACCAAAGTTTTAGCAGATGAGACACCACCTGCACATGCTCTCCACAGAAAACTTCTCACCCTTGGTTCTAAATCATAGCTCCAAATGTTTTTTCAGGTTTCTTTGCATACCTCATCTATCCTACCCACTGGAGTAGTATCCATACGATTCTTGATCATATGGTATGTTGATTTAGAAGTAAACACCCCATTTTTTGTCTCTCCCCAAATCTGACTATCCTCTTTAGGGAACACACTTAACGGTATATTTAGGATAGCATCATCATCTTCTTGGTAAATCACTGACCTGATCAAGTCCTCCCTCCAACACCCCTCCAGCAACTCAAACAAGTCCACACCCAAACAATTAGGCGGCCTTGTTTCCCTGTTACCTTCACAGTTGCTCAGCAAAATCCTCTACACCTCAACCCTGTCAACTCCCTTGCCTTCTCTCCACAACCCATTATGTATCTTCAACCAAATTCTCAGTCCTAACACTAGCCCTAACCACCCAACAATAAAATTAATATATAATTACCTTACTTTTAACAAAATGACCTACAAGGAGATAGGGTCAGGCTGAGCCAGGCAGACTAGCCGTAGTCAAACACTCTACCCTAACTCCATCTTAACCCTAATTAGGCCCAACTTGGCCCCAACACAATCTACCCCTCAGGCAAAGAATTTTAACCTCAAACTCTATATGAGATCATGGCGAATTCAAGCCATTAGGATCAAAATTGAACCCCTAAATTTAATAGAATTTTTAGTAGTGGTACAAAATGAGAATAGTGGACGTCATAGAATGTACATAGATTATAAGGATACAAGGGATTACTGACGTGGAGAAGTTATATACAAATGATTGATGATGACAACCATTGTGGTTATATATGAAATCCCTATCAACCATAACTGTTAAGGCAATGCTGATTGAGGGTGAAGTTGGAAAAGAAAAAGATAGTATGACTGGGAGAAAAAAATAAAAAAAATAAAAAAAATTAAGGTTACAAATAATTCAAATTGTTAGAAGGTGCAATAGAAAAGCCACTTTCATGCTTCTTTTAACTTATTATCATCATGAAGATAGTGTGAAGAGTTTAGCACACATGATTTATTGTTATGCACTCTCATTTAAGTTTCATGTTTGGCAAAATGAACAAACGAAAATGGAACTGAAGCAGAAAAAATATTTTATAGTTGGTTGGTTGCAACTTGGGCTATTGGAGAAAATTAAATGGGTAAAGCAAACTTCAATCCATCTTATTTTTAATTACTTGGTTACTTATCCTTGTAGAGTCTCATAATAGCATTTCATGTCATTCAATAATCGGTCTCTTATTTTACCTATTCTCCTTTAATTTAAGTTTTAATGTCATTCAATAAACAGTCTCTTATTTTACCTATTCTCCTTTAATTTAAGTTTGCATTTACATATGACAAGAAGAAGATTCTTCATTCCTAATTCTTGCTAACTTCACATCAACAAAAGTAAAATAGAATTGTCATGTTTCATTTCAACCAAACAAAATCTCCCTCTTGTCAGGGCTGTTCTCAAACTTAGGAGTTCTCAAACCTCATCTTAAGTCTCTATGCAAATGATAAATGAGTCTTGGTCTCCCTCTCTTTCTAGCTCTCTTTCTCTTTCTCTGCCCCTTGTCTCTTTGTGTTATCTTTTAACTTCAACCAACATTGTGTTTGAGTTTTAGGAGTAACAAAGCAAATATTTATCTAATTTCCATATTAATTTCTATAATGATTAGATAAAAGATTGAACACTATAAATGATTACCAAAAAAACACCACTAATAAGTAAGTTCTAAAGATTTAATCTAACTCGATAACCTAGTTAAGTTGCAACGACTAGAAAACCATTTTTGAAGACTGATTTGGTATGTGGAAGGGGGTAGTTTCATAGGTTAAAGTATGATAGACATTGATAGTCAGATGAGGCTCTACCAGGGATTTTTGTTCGTGCCTGTGCGGATATCATGTGACGACACGTGTTGCATGAAAAATTTGACGGTTTTGATAGAATGAGATTTTATTTTTTTTTCTTACCGGGTTTTAAAAGTTTCATAATTGCAATTACATACTCTAGAGAACACTATTTATTTTCATGGAAACTCCTTGAAAGAGTAAATTTCACAAAATAATGCCCAGTGACCAAAAATCAAGATTCTTTGTTTTGAAACGGAGCCCTAGCCTCAGCCCCTGTTCTTGTTACCCTTATCTCCGGCAACCAAATAGATTTATTCCATCTTTTTTAGCACCCTCATTTTCTACTCAAACGGTTTCATTCGCTGCCATGGATTGCTCAAGCATTCAGAGAGTGCGTGTTAGGGTAGTTTTATTTAAGATTCTACCGATTACCTCAGTTGGTATGCAACTCCTTTTGTGATTCACCAAAAAACAATATTTTCTTCCCCAAATCGTGAAATAGGGTTTCTGCGACTAAATTAGATAAATTGAGGGGTTCAACTTATAAATATGAGAAGTTCTTTTGATTTAAATAACTTAATTACCTAACTAACCTTGTTCTTAACCATTCGATCAAATAGGTGATACGTGTTAAAACTACATCTCACAAAATATGAGGAGAATGCTACATCTCCTAAAAATGTATACGGAAGACTCTAAAAATGTATACGGAATCTACTAAATGTATAAGGAAGGAGCTGAAGAAACACGGATTGAACCCGAGCGAAAGGGAGCGGAAGGGAGCGGAAGAAGAAACAATGTAGGAGCAAACTCACTTGGTAGGAGCTTTTGAAGCCGATGGCATCCACCTCTTTCTGGATTGCAGCTCTTTGGTTCTTATTGAGATGACGGCGCAGATTTTTCTTCAGCCTACACACTCTCAGACACATCGAGCATTGGAAGTACGACAAACCGTGTTTGTAGAGTCCAAAGCCGTTTGTCACTTTATCTTCAGGCAGATTCTGATAATTGAGAGGCGCCATTGTTTGAGAAATGTGAGACAGTGTTAGAGAGTGAGTGAGTGAGAATCACTAGGAGTCGCTATTTATAAATAAATAAATAAATAAGGAAAAAAAAGAAAAAAAAGAAAAGAGTGAAAATTTTGTATATTTGCATCAACCAGCCAATTGCATATTTGCATCGACCCCATTGCTGATTTGCATATGCGAGTTCGAAAATTTTCGGAGTCAAAATAGTCATTTCCAATTACTGACAAAAACATGGACAATCATGTCTCTACCTTAGTTTCCTGGACGTATAAAGGATTCACTCATACGATTAGCTACTAATTTTGCTTCTTCTGTTCACATATCCTGCCTTTTGTGAGTTATCTTCTTTAGTTTGATCTTTTTTCTCTTATATTGGACTGATGACTTCCACCAATAATGTTGGACCATTAGGACATTAAGCACAAAGATTTATCGTTGGTGGTCGCGGGTGAGGAAGGAGTTTATCAAGGATCAGGGTTGTACGAATATCCTTCCTAGATATGTTTTGTACATATTGTTGTTCTAGACACCTACACCAAATTGATGATAGGAATGCCTTTGTGCCGCATCTTCAAAAGACACAACCAAGAAGGTATAAAACTTTTTACATAAATCATCTTAGAAACATCTAAGCAAAAGTAACAATCAATCTCATTGTTACTGTTGAGGGAGTTCTTGGCTTGTCTTGACTTTCTTTAGTGTTACTTAAAATGGCAGATGCTACAAAGTTTTCGATGGGGTTATTCTTCTTCTTGCTTCCATTAGATAGTAAAGTCGGTAAATGTTGTGATTTAAAATTAAACAAGAACCCGTAACAAAATCCCAGTTCTGTAAGTTTCTTCCCCAATTTCAAGGGTATTTTTGGACATTTTGAGTCCAAATTTAATGCTTACCCTAATTTGATGTCAGTATGTGATAAATTTGAATTATTTCCTATAAATTATTTCATGTATATACTCTTCTCTAACTACAATTGGCATATTGACTTTTGAGGCCTAAATCACTAGAATATAATTGGTAAGATTGTTCATTAATTTTGAAGATTTTCCTATAAAATGTCTTCTTAATTTGAATTATTTTCATAAATTATTCTATGTAGATTCTCTTTTTAATTAAATTTAGCACATTACCTTTTGAGTCTTGAATCATTGGGATAGAATTGGTAAGATTGTCCATTAATTCTATAGATTTTGCTGTAAAATAGTGAGAGAAATAGCCTAAAAATTGCAAGAAATAACATAAAAATAAAATAACAAAGTGAAAATATCGATTTTTCCGATATATTGTAAGAAATGGCGAGATATCGTGGAGAAATTGCCGATATCTCATTTCGAGTTTCGCCCCTGGTTTCAGTTCGCCCTGAACGATGATGTGACAATTTTTATTTATTTAAAAATTATACAAAATAACCCTAAGGTTTTATTCTACTTATTTATACTTTATACTAAATTATATTATTACATTAGTAATTAAGAAAAAATTAACCCTAATTGGGTAGCTTTTTTTTTATATTTACTTTTCAATTTGGTGTTGCTTTTCAGCATATGTTATTCATTTTCCAATTTCATGATATCAATTTTAAGAAGTTCTCATTTTCATTATATTTTCATTTATTTACTATCTAATTTGACGTTATCAATTTTTGGAAGTTTCTTTTCTTAGCCGGTAATCTTTTTTTTCTAAATCAAAATAATAAGATTACAATTTTAAATTAGTACTTGATATGATTTTTTTTAAATGAGGATAGTATTGTATTTTGACTTTAATTTTAAAAAGGTAAAATAGACATTAAACATTCAATTGTAGTGGTTTCTTAACGCTGTTAGAATTGAGTAGGACAACAGTTATTTCTTAAAAAGTAAGGTCCTTTTAGTAATTAAACTATAGTACAGTAAGGCAACAGTAGTTATCTCATGATTTTATAATTTAAAGAGCGCAACCAGTATTTTTTTCTAAGAGTTTCACCGTTAAAAGAAAAACCTGTTATACAACTTGTGTTTGCAATCAATTACTTTTAGAATCCGATCCTGTGTGGAATCCATACCTACACTATTAGGTCAATCGATCTCTTCTTTGAAATTAGAAAGTAATATATTATCAATCAAATTTTAACTGGCAATTCTGATATCTGTGTGAAGAGTCTGCTGTGAGTGTATATATAGGATAGGAGAAAACCTAGAAATTCAAAGCGTATAACGAAGGGAAGGAAAAGAAATGATCTAGCAGAAAAGTGAGAACCGCTCTAGGTAATCTGATATACGCCTCTCTCTCTCTCTCTCCTCCTTTTTTTTTTTTTTTTTTTTTTTTTTTTCTTCTTTTCATTCTTTAAGTCTTCCCGTAGAGATATATATTTTCTAGTTTCTATTTCTTCTTGATAGTTCCTGTTTCTTCAAGTAGTTTTTTCTTACATCAACTGTGCATAGCGTCTGAATATTTTCTGAAGTTGTTCTGGTTTGTGTATTGTTTAAAAGGAAAAAAAATTTTTTTTTTTTAGAAAGGGTTTTTTTTTAAAAAAAGGGTTTGGAAGAGGAAGAAAAAAAAAAAAAAGGGGGGAGAAAAAAAAAAAAATAAAGAAGGGGGGGGGGGGGTTTTTTTTTAAAAAAAAAAAAAAAGGGGGGGGGGCTTTTTTTTTTTTTGGTTTGGTGGGGGGCGGGCCGCCAAAAAAAAAAACTTCTAAAGAAATTTTGCCCTTGCCCCTGTTAAGGGAGGGGGGGTGGTGGCAGTGACTAAAATGGTCATTCTATATCCCCGGTCTGAACCGGCGGTTGCACGATCCGACCAGGTTCGCAACACAACAGGGTCCGACCAGGAGGTTCATGGTAGGACCGACCAGGAGGTTCATGGTAGGACCGACCACACTAATAAATCCATCCGAATAGCAGTATGAGATGGTCTTATGAAGGTAGACTCCTACCACCCAACAACTGGAGAAGAGAGTTAGTTAGGTAAAAGGACTCTTCTAAAGAGTTACTCTCCTACAATAACTCAAAGCAGGGTTATTTCGAATATAACTCTATCACCATACACTATATAAAGACCTCTGGTAAACACTAGAGGGCAAGTAATCATACTTCTTGTGATCAATTACTTGAATTCTCTATTGAGTAGTTGAGATCATATTATTGATACTGACTTGTTCGTCGGAGACGTACCTCGACCCTCCAAGGTCGAGCTCGTATCTTGCAGGTTCTTGACAGGGAAGGACGAGCGAGATTCCGTATCAACAATTGGCGCCGTCTGTGGGAATTGCATCAAAAAGTCATGGTGCGATCGAAAGTGAAGGCTGTAAATCAAAAGGAGGTAGAGGATGATGCTTCGAAGGGAATTCCTCAACCTGAAAAATCGGTAATTCCCGACCAAGTGGAAATTAATTCCGACCAGGTGGAGAAAAATACCGATCAAGGGGAGAAAAACCCCGAACACCCGAATCATGGAGCATTAGCAAATCAAGTTGAGACACTCCAGAAGGAACAAACAAAGCTTCGGGAGGAATTATCCTCCATGAATGAACTACTCAGGATGGCCGTGGGTCATATAATTGCCCCTAATGCAGATCCTAAAAATACTCAAAAAATATTTGAGGGAAGCAAGAATAACCACTTGGTCCTTCCTGATCGAACGCCTCGACCATCTCTAGAAGACGGACAGAAGTCAAAAGAGAAGGTAGGCGAAAAATCCCGGCCATCTGAGAAAGAAATTCCAAATAAAGATCCTCTGTTCAATGAAGATCATGATCGAGGAAGTAGCAACGATCCTCTCAAAGAACCAAAAAACAAGAGGGCTGAGTCCGGACCGAACAAGCGGGAAGATCGTTTGAGCAAACAAATCAAAGAGTTAGACGAGAAGGTAAACAAGTTAAACGATCCAAAGAAAGAAGAGCTATATGCTTTTCTAAAAGAGGATCCTTTCATCCAAGTTATCTCTGAGGCGGAAATACCAAAGAGTTTCAAATGCCCAACTTTCATACTGTTTGATGGATCACAATGTCCAAAACATCACATCACTCGCTACAGATCGACCATGTCAATTTATAAGCATAATGAGGCAGCCATGTGCCAAAGTTTTGCAGCCTCTTTAACCGGTTCCGCATTGGACTGGTTCTTGGCACTGCCAAGCGGTTCGATTATGAGTTTCGATCAACTAGGATGAGTGTTTGTGCTGCGCTTCCAGGGAGGAGTCGGATTGAAGAAAAGAGAAGATACTTTGTTTTCTATAAAACAAGGTAGAACGGAATCTATCCGAAGTTTCCTTCAGAGATTCAATAATCTTACCATGCAAATTGAAAGCATGGACGAGAAAATTGCCTTTCATGCGTTATACCAAGGAATTACTCATGAAGGATTGCTAGAGCGACTGCTCCAAGATATGCCAAAAACATATGCGGAACTGAATGAAAGATGTCACAAACAAGCAGAGATTTCGGAAACCATAGAATCTCGAAAAAGAGAACCAAGGGCCAAAAGAAGAAGCAGTCGAGAAAGGGCTCAACCGACCAGGATGTTAGGGATAAGCTCGACCAAGAAAGGTCGAGCAGAATCTCCAAAAAAGCATGAGATTAGTAATCTTCCACCACTGAATACAAGAATATCCGATTCTTGATGCAAATCAAAAATCAAGGACATATGAAGTGGCCGGATAAAATCCGAGCACTGCCAGGAAAACGTGATAAACGAAAGTATTGTGAATATCACAAAGATCACGGCCATTGGACGGACGATTGCAAAAATCTAAAGATGGAGATAGAAAACTTAATCTCCCGAGGACACTTAAAGAAGTATATCCAATCTAAAGAAGATGGCCGACCACAGGACAACCCTATCCCGAAGAGAGAAAGGTCGAGCCACAGAGAAGAAAGAAGAAGTCCGGCCAAACGCCGACCTGAGGCGGATGAAAAACAAAGAAAAAGATCTCCAGTCTATACTGTATTTGGTGGTCCAACAGAAGAATCAAATCGACAAGCAAAAAGAAAAGTACGATATATTGGGTATACTGAAACCCATAAAAAAATATCTACTGAGCCAATAATTTTCTCTTCCGAGGATCTACGGGATATCGCAATCCCTCATGATGATGCCTTGGTAGTCAAAATTCTCCTGGAAGAAACTGAAATTCATAGAGTGCTGGTGGATACTGGATCGTCAGCGGACATATTATCTTTAGATGCGTTCAAAAAGATGGAGCTAAAAGAAAACATGCTCGTCCCATGCGAAACCCAGCTTTATGGTTTCACGGGATCATCAACCCGAGCAGAAGGAACGATCCGATTAGAGCTACGAATTGGAGAACACCCACGAGATAGAATCATACAGACTAATTTTATGGTCGTACGAGATTTATCAGCATACAATGCAATCATAGGACGACCAACCCTCTGTGCACTTGAAGCAGTGGTCTCCTCGCTACACATGAAGATGAAATTCCCGACCACTGAGGGAATTGGAGAATGTGTAGCCGACCAGAAAAGTAGCCGGCAAAGTTACAACGACTACATGCGGAAAAAGAAAAGGACGAAGTCAACCATGACCATTGAAGTTAGGGACGACCGCGATGAAGAAACCTTGCAAAGAGCTGAACCAGTGGAAAAACTAGAAAGAATCCACTTCAATCCCGACCAGAATGAGCAAGGTACCATGATCGGTTCTGAGCAAAAACAGAATTCAAATCAGAGCTCACTGAGTTTCTAAAAAAGAATTCTGATGTTTTCGCTTGGTCGGCTGAAGACATGCCAGGGATCGACAGGGAGGTGGCTGAGCATAAACTCGTATTGATCCACAGGCAATTCCAGTTGTTCAGAAAAGAAGAAACTTCGCCATTGAAAAACATGAAGCCATTCGAAATGAAGTGCAAAAGCAAAAACAATCTGGCTTTATAAAACGCACAGACCACCCGCAATGGCTAGCTAATGTGGTGATGGTCAAAAAAGCAAACGAGAAATGGCGGATGTGTACTGATTACACAGATCTCAACAAAGCCTACCCAAAGGACCACTATCCATTACCAAGAATCGACCTTCTTATAGATGCAACGGCAGGACACGAAATGCTTAGTTTCATGGATGCATATTCAGGATACAATCAGATCCTTATGCATCCTGATGACGAAAAGCATACGGCATTCATGACTGATAGGGACAGCTATTACTATAAAGTAATGCCTTTCGGTCTAAAAAATGCGGGAGCGACATACCAAAGAGCGGTAAATAAAATTTTCAAACATCAAATTGGTCGGAATATGGAAGTGTATGTGGACGACATGCTGGTGAAAAGCATCTCAAAAGAAAATCATCTAACTGACCTGGCAGAAGTATTCAAAGTACTCCGAAAATACAAGATGAAGCTCAATCCTGAAAAGTGTGCTTTCGGGGTATCTTCGGGCAAATTCCTCGGGTTCATGGTATCCCAAAGAGGAATCGAAGCCAATCTTGAGAAAATCAGGGCAATTTTGGATATGAAAGCACCCAAAACCATCAGAGAAGTCCAATGCCTAACGGTCGGGTGGCGACCTTTGAATAGATTTATTTCTAAATCGGGGGAGAAATGCCTGCCATTTTTCAAAATTTTAAAGCAGGTAGCAGGTCAGAAAGGAAACATCTGGAATGATGAATGCTAGGGAGCATTTAAGGATCTAAAAGACAAACTATCCAGACCACCCTTGCTTGTTATGCCGACCAGAAAGAAGGAGCTACAACTATATTTAGCCGCTTTGTCGGTAGCGGTTAGTGCAGTTCTCGTGCAAGAAGAGGGTAACATACAACAACCTGTCTACTATGTCAGTCATGTCCTGAATGATGCTGAGACTCGCTACCCGGAAGTAGAGAAACAGGCCCTGGCACTGGTTATAGCGGCCAGAAAACTCCGTCCATATATCCAATCTCATCCCATTACAGTGATGATGAATTTACCACTCAAAAAAATTCTTCACCGACCAGACCTGGCCGGAAGGATGGTGACATGGGCCGTGGAATTGAGCGAACATCAAATAGAATTCAAACCCCGACCAAGCATCAAAGCTCAATCCCTGGCATATTTCATTGTTGAAAAACAAGAAACAAGTCAAGAGGAGGACGAGCAAGGGGTAGAATCAATCAAAAGATGGACTCTGTTCGTGGACGGATCGAGCAACTTGCAAGGAAGTGGAGCAGGCCTATTAATGAAAAGCCCTGGGGGATTTGAAATAAAATATGCCCTTCGCTTCAAGTTCAAAGCATCCAACAATGAGGCTGAATATGAAGCTATGTTAGCAGGACTCAGGATGGCCAAAGCTCTAAGCATTCAACAGCTGGAGATCAAAAGTGATTCACAGCTGATTGTAAATCAGGTAAAGGGAGTTTATGGAGCCAAAGAAAGAAGGATGGAGAAATACTTGAACCTGGTCAACAACTACAAACAGTACTTTAAAGAGCTAGAAATAACTCAAGTACCAAGGGTTGAAAACGACCAGGCTGATTCATTATCTCGCTTGGCTACGGAAGGAATGAATGTCCAAGCACCAGTGATCTACCTTGAAGAACTGGATAGCCCTAGCATAAACAAGGTTGACCACATGCAAATTTCAACCGACCTGGGGTGGATGGAGCCGATCATACATTATCTTGACAACGACCAGCTCCCAGAAGACCAAAAAATTGCTCGGGCAATAAGACAAAGAGCAGCCAGGTTCACCATCAGGGACGGACTGTTATACAAAAGATCATTCACTCGACCACTTCTAAGATGTTTGGGACCAGTAGAAGCTACAAATGTGTTAAGAGAAGTTCATGAAGGAACCTGCGGATCTCACGTAGGATCCCGAACACTCTCTAATACAATTATACGCCAAGGATTCTATTGGCCGACCTTAGAAGAAGATGCCAAAAACTTCATCAAGAAGTGTGATAAGTGCCAGGCACATGCAAAGATCTCCCATATCCCCGCAGTCCCTTTAACATCAACTCTATCCCCAATACCTTTTGCAAGATGGGGAATAGACCTGGTAGGGAAGTTACCTAAAGCATCGGGAGGAAGAGAATACTTGGTAGTGGCAATAGACTACTTTACAAAGTGGGTAGAAGCTGAACCCCTTGCAACTATCAGTACCGAGCAGATGAAGCGTTTTCTCAAGCATAACATATCATACAGATTTGGAGTTCCAAAAATATTAGTAACCGACCATGGAAAACAATTCGAAAATGCAGCATTCTCAACATTCTGCAAAGAACAAGGGATCGAGCATAGATTCTCTTCAGTAGCTTATCCCCAAAGTAACGGCCAGGTTGAGGTTACTAATAGAACCATGCTCGATGGGCTCAAGAAGAGGCTCGACCAGCTGAAAGGGAGATGGGTAGACGAACTACCTAGTGTACTGTGGTCGTACCGAACAACTCCAAGGACGACCACAGGAGAATCTCCATTCCGACTAGCATACGGAGCAGAGGCCAGAGTCCCAGTTGAAATCCAAATTGGATCCCTTCGAGAAATAGAATTTGAAGAAGAGGCAAACATCGAAGGAATGCGAACCAATCTAGATCTGATTGATGAAGTAAGGGACAAAGCCCAATTCCGCCTTGAAGAATATCAAAGAAGAATAGCGACATATTATAATGCCAAGGTTCGAAATGAACAATACTTGCCAGCGACCGGTACTTCGCCGAACAGCTGCTTCCGATCCAACCAATCAAGGAAAATTATCCCCAAATTGGGAAGGACCATACATAGTCATACGACAAGTCGCTCCCGGAGCATATCATTTACAAGATTCGGAAACGAGCAACAGGATCCCTCGATCCTGGAATTCAAACAATCTCAGGAAATACTATCAATAAAAATAGTATCTGAGAAAGTCGTAAACACGACAAATTTTGAGCGTTTTATTTCAGTTTTGCTATTTATTCCAGTGTGTAGACAACATGGGAAATTTATAATCCCAAGAAGTCATATTAGTTTTTATATATAAATAAAGACATTCGTACAAATTATTACTCAACTTCAACATGACGCTCAAGAGAAAAGACCTGAAAATCTCAGGCAGAAAAGACCTGAAAATCTCGAGTAAAAGACAAAGACCGAAAATCTCGAGGTGAAAAAAGACCCGAAAATCTCGAGATGAAAAAACCCTCAAACTCTCAGGCAAAACAAAAGACCTACACTCAATAGGCAATAAAGACCTAATATTTCTTAGGCATAAAAACTCCAGAATCATACCAAGTTAACGTGCCCAGGAGGAAGGGGTTATGAACGAGCAGATGTTGACGAACAGCTACTCAGTTCATGACCGAACAAAACCTTACTGTACCGAACAGCATGGCTTGAGATGATACAAAGACAAGCCACAAACGAACAATGGTATTAAACCGACCAAGTAAACTTGATACAAAGGGGGAATATGCCAAACAAGGTTATCCTACCGACCAAGTATACTTGTACAAAAAGAGGGAAAAATACCATAGTGAATAATTGATCGTTTACATTGGCAAAATAACACATCCACTACAAGTTCATCATTGTCAAAATGTTGTTCCTAAACAATAAACAAAAGATTGCCCAAAGCAAAAAGAAAGTCTATTCAGCAATTACCTCATCGGTTGGATTGGTGGACGGCAAAAGATCGACTGGATCGGTACTCGTTGAGAGTCCGGGTTCATCTTCCTGATCGACTGGGTCGGTACTCGTTGAGGGGCCGGCTTCATCTTCCTCCTCAGGGGCCGGTTCCCAGTCGGAGTCTAAAAAATCCTGCACGCCCACCCTCTTCGGTAAAGGAAAAACGTCCTTATCAACTGCCCATGATGGTCGGGGAAGCCTTAGCTCATCGAAGATACCTGGGTCGACATATTTTTGGCACAATCCAAGGTCGATTTCCGGATAATTTTCAATGACTTTAGTAAAGGCATCCTTCCGACCATACTTAAAACCCGGGGCTGCAACTTTGGAAACAAATCCAATACAACCCTTAGTACGTACCCACCTCTGAATCACATCCCGACGTAGTTCCTCGGAAAGATTCTCAAAAGAGGCCGGGCAAGCTCGAGCGAGTTGGTCGGTCAAATCTCTTATAAATTGATCCTTTTCCTGCTCGAGCTGCGTAAGGGCAACATCTATGTCTTCCAAAGAAATCTTCAAACTGGCAACTTCATGCTCAAGAACGGAAATGCGCTTTTCGGCAGACAAAGCACGAGCATCAGTGATCGCCTTCTCATCCTTCAAAGCAGCGTTTTCACTGATTACATTCTCTAACCGACCACTTAAATCCTTGACTTTATCGTCCAGATGATAAATAGTGGATTGATCCTTCCGAGCAGCTTCCAAGTTGCCTCCCCAAGCTTGGGTTAAAGCACAAACCAACCTACCAAGAAGAAAAAGCAAAAATAATAAAAAAGGAGGACTGTACGAGAAAAGCAATCTGGTGCAGAAACCACATACCTTGTCATTATATCTTCAGTACGGGTGGGTCCAATTTTCCGAAGAAACTGCTAATCGGTAGGGAGCAAAGCTCCCGGCAACCATGCCTTGGCAACTTCAGTACCATCAGTAGTGTTGTTTAAAACGTAAGATCCAGCTTTAAGTGATCCACTGGATGAAGCATCTACAGATTGAGTACTCGGAATATCCCGAGGAGGTACAGAAGGGGAGGCGTCCACATCTTCTCCCGAGCCTGCAATAAAGGATGAAAGAGCTTTCTTTTTGGTCGGCCTAGGAGGAATGTCTGGCACATCAGCCGATCTCTTCGGCCCTAATTGAACTTGTTTTCTTCTATCTGACCGAGTTCGCTCAGGTTTGGTAGGGATCCGAGCTTCAGCTTCTTCCATATCCTCATCAGCTGCCCGGGAAACATTTGCCCGATTAAGCATCACTGAAAAAAGGATAGAAGAATTACTATCGAATACAAAAAGATAGTCGCAAAAATAAAGATACCAACAACCAAGAGTAATACTCACCAGGAAGGAATCCCCAATAACGTAGTATATTGGGATATTCCGGACAATGGCCGTGAACGGCATACATGTTCTTATCTTCGGAAGGAAGCCGAAGAATCTTCTCCCTAGCAAGTTGCTCGGCTCCAGATAAAGTAGGGATGTCATTGGAACCTGTAGTCGGTCCACGAACCCAGAAAATGGGAAACGAAGGTTTGGACGGCGGCCGAACAAAGAAATATTTGGGACGCCAACCTTTGGTATTGGAGGGCAGAGTCCCCGTCCCGACAAAGTTACCCTCCCAACCACATTGGGAGAAGGTACGTTTAGAAAGGTAAAACCAACCATCCTGCTCCTGCCTCTTCGCCATAAAGAAATGGAGGAACAAAGCCAGGGATGGTCGAACTCCTACCCTTTGGCAAAAACCCCAAAAGCAAATGAAATTTCGCCAACTGTTCGGCACAAACATTCCCGGACACATTTTAAAATGTACCATTATGCCTACAAACAGGGGGTGTACGGGAAGACGAAAACCACTCTTCAGAGCATCCTCGTAAAGGGCAAATTCACCCGGGGAAGGAGAGTTGGCACGCTCATATATGGTCGGCACGCGTATTCTATGATCTGAAGGAATTTCATATTTTACTCTAAGGTACTCTAGACGTTCCTCTGTCATTTGGGAAGGTATGAAGTCGGGACCAGACGAATAGGGGTCATAGTCAATGTGATCAGGAGTCAACTCCTTGATCTGTTCGAGCTTAATTATACTCCTCAAGGGTCAAACTATCTTTCCACCGTTGTCGCTCAGCCTTGAAACGAGCTCGAGCACTTTGACCGATTATAACGGGACGGGACTCCACTGCCTCCTCACCATCCCTATTAAGATTCTCTCGACCAACAGAGGCCTCGGGTACATCTTCGGACCTACCATCATGGCTAAGGTCGGGATATACAGGGTGTTTGGGAGTTTCAAAACAAGAGGGTCCTTCGTCTAAGTCTCTCCTATGTTTCAAAGTGGCAGAACTCCTCTTCACTATTACCATGATTCTTTAAAGGGAGTATGAAGAAAAAAGGAGAAAAGACATAGACAGAGAACAGAGAAAGAACACCACAAAGAAGCATATAAGACTCTGCCAAAAACGAAGCATGCTTTCGAAATGCAGAGATAGAAAGAAACAAAAATAAAGCTGAGGGAAGACACTTACTTGTTTCAAGCAAACGAACGAGGAGATGGAGGAAAGAAGGCTAGAAGCTTTTAACCCAACTCTCGTATCTCAAACACAGTTCTCAAACTCCAAACAGTTGCAGAGAAAAAGAAGATGCAGACGAGTACGCAGAGAAGCAAAAAACAGAGACAAGTAATGAAATGAAGGAAGGAAGAAGGCTAGAAGTAATAGTACTTATCAAAATTCGTAGATTCTAATCTAACGAATACGATAAGTCTATCAGCTATGATATGAATTTCAAAAGACTAAAAATTCTTATCTAACGGCTAAAGAGAACGTTCAAATGGACGGTAGAAGATGAAGAGTCTCTTCATCATAATGATGAACATTAATTGTGAAACGACAGCTATGACACGTGTCACACACGTACAAACTTCGAAGGTCGTGCGTCGATATGTGTGCGTAAAAGACGGCTATGCAGGAGTGGAACGTTACAAATTTCGAGGAAAATGTGTTGGTCGATCTGACCATACACCCTCTAAATGAAAAATAATCCCTTGAGCCGAGCATATAGTTCTCGACCACAATGGACTAGGGGGCTTATGTTAATGACTAAAATGGTCATTCTATATCCCCGGTCTGAACCGGCGGTTGCACGATCCGACCAGGTTCGCAACACAACAGGGTCCGACCAGGAGGTTCATGGTAGGACCGACCACACTAATAAATCCATCCGAATAGCAGTATGAGATGGTCTTATGAAGGTAGACTCCTACCACCCAACAACTGGAGAAGAGAGTTAGTTAGGTAAAAGGACTCTTCTAAAGAGTTACTCTCCTACAATAACTCAAAGCAGGGTTATTTCGAATATAACTCTATCACCATACACTATATAAAGACCTCTGGTAAACACTAGAAGGCAGGTAATCATACTTCTTGTGATCAATTACTTGAATTCTCTATTGAGTAGTTGAGATCATATTATTGGTACTGACTTGTTCGTCGGAGACGTACCTCGACCCTCCAAGGTCGAGCTCGTATCTTGCAGGTTATTGACTGGGAAGGACGAGCGAGATTCCGTATCAACAGCACCAACAATCTCAGCTGCCGTGGTTAATGTTTTATCCATCTTTTGGTTTACCAAAAAAAAAGGAAAAAAATCCATCTTTTGATAATATTCCTAGGTTTATCATGCTGAATCTCGAAATATTGAGGCTAAAATTTCCTAAAATCGTCTATGGCTCTCAATGTGTTGGTTCTAAAGGAGGATGGCTGATAATGGTGCATAAGAAGGGACCAATTTTTCTTCTGAATCCATTAACCCAAGTTGTAATTCAACTCCCGCGGTTAAATACCCTTCCCATTATCACTGCAGGTTACATTCTTTGCTATCGCTGGAGAGAAAACTTCATTAATAAGGTTATATTGTTACTTGCTCCTGCTGCAAATAATTATGACTTGGATAATAAGAATTTCATGTCTTCAGTAGCAGCTAAGAAGGATAATTGTGTAGTAATTGCTCTTTATTCTAGCGTTGCATTAGCCTTCTGTACTCCACTAGACAAACGGTGGACTTCTTTGGGAGCATATTATAAAGATGTTATTCTTTATAATGGGAAATTGTATGCCATTACTGATTGTGATCTTAGACTTGTGGAGTTGGCTCCTCGTCCGAAAACAACGAGCTGTAACATATCTCCTCCAACTGCATTGGATATCAGCCGTGGTCCAGGATTTGAGTGAAACCGTGATCAAAATTACAAGCGAAAGACATATTACTTGGTAGAAAGTTTTGGTGACTTGTTGTTGGTCGCAAGAAGTTGTCAAGCTGAGGATAGACGATATTATGGAAGTCTCACATTCAAGATATTCAAATTAGATTTAAAAAATCTGAGATGGATCCAAGTGGAGGACTTAGGTGATCGTATGTTATTTATTGGTAAGAGTACTTTGTCATCTGCATCGACACGTGACTATCCTCAATTTAGAGAAAACTGTATGTATTTCACATATAATGAAGATTTTGGTTGGCTAGGACCAGAGGTAGATAAAACAGTACAGGGTACTGGTTTCTTTCACTTAAAAGATAACCACATTGAACCTTTTTTACCAAGTGTTCTGAATGCTTCTCTATATCCAGCTGTTTGGTTCACACCAAGTTCTTGTTTGAGGGGTAGAGGAGGAAGAGGAGGGGTTTAGTCCTGCTATTGAAACCAATACATGCAGTATCTAATTTATGTATTCAAGTGGTTTTTCTATTTTGTAATTTTTTTATGCTTAGGTTGTTACTTTGTTAACTTTTTCTATTTATGGAGTATCAAGTGGCTTTGTAAGTTATGTCTTCAGTTCTATGGTTGAATTGGGTGCTTGCCTTGTATGGCAGTGAAATTGCTTATATACTTTTTTTTCTCAAAAGAAATTCATTCATATACTTAACCAAAATAGATCATTATTAAGGTGCAAATCTACATTAATTGAAAAAAAGAATAAAAATAATAAAATTAATATTATGTTCTTATCCATAGTCTACAGTTTTCCAACCAAATCATCTTTTCAAGTATGAGAGGAGAGAGTAAATCTTCAGCCATCTTCAATTCTTGAACAAAATCATGGCATATTAGAAGCGGTAAAAGAACTAAACAAAGAAGGAATAAGGCGGTGTTTGCCCCTTTCTCTTCTCTCAGTCGTGTGTGAGGATAAAATAGGAAAAGAAAGTAAAGTAAAGAGAATAAATAAGAATGAAAAGACGAGAGATTAAATAGGAAGTTTTTTGGGAATTATAAGTTACTTCATAATTTAACTTTTCTTTCCTTAAAAATAGGGTTTAAATGGTATTTCTTAGAAAATTATTGAGAATGACATTTATATTCGTTATCTATACATTCAAATTTTATTTTTAGTATTGGGGTGCCAAATAGTGATATTTGGAGCACAGACCCACGACATTACAACCACAAATTATATAAGACCTACAAGTAAAAAATAATAAACATTTTAAAATAAACCACATCATCCTAACCCTAAGGGTTGGGGTGCATGGCCCCTCTTGGCTTCCATGTAGCTCCGCCTCTAAGCCGCTGCATACTACCCATGCAAGACCTAAAATTAATGTATATATATATATATTATCATATTGTATTTATAAGGATGTATGGTCATTTAAAAACTGAAATCTTACTGACCATGGTTTCATGGAATTGGTGATTTTAATTTAAACCCTGACTAGAGAGGGTTTGGTTTATTTTATTTTATTATTTTTTAAAAAGAAAAAAATAAGAAGAAAAAAGAAATAAAAAGAGGAAAACACTAGAGAGGGTATGAGATTATTTGAAGGGTTGCGGCTGAGAGTACGTGTGTTAAAGAAAAAACCTTCCATGCAAATTATGTTTGGAATTCGATCATAAACTATTAGATCAATCGATCGGCTGTAAATAATTCATCGACCCCCTAAGGTTTGGTTCAGGGCCACTTTTAGTCTAGTTTAAGTTTCTTTTTGCATATGGCTCCCCTGTGGTTTCAAAAAATATTAAATAAGGACAAGTTAAATAAAAACTATTAGTTTAATAAATTTTTTGACGAAAATACCCTTATGTCTTTTGGATTTTTTATTTTAATTTTAATATACTAAAATAGATATTATAAAATAAATAGATAATAAATATTCATTGGATTCGTAATCCGATCGAAATACGTTTGACGTCGACGAGGTGGATTTGGAGATCACCGTACCTGTTAATACTTTTTGCTTCTTCAAGCTTCTTCTTCAGCAACACCACCTCTAGAAGAGGTAGATCTTTTTATTGCTGATAGATGAGTAGATCTTCCATTTGTCAAATCTCATGGCAAAATCCGTTTTCTAAATCATCTCTCCTTTGTCTTCTACTTTCTTAGCTCTTTCTTGTTTCACACTTCCAATTATTGTTCAAAAAGTTTGATCGGATTTATTTTAGCCTACACGCAAATCACAACCGGAGGCTTGTCGTCGTCATCTCTTCTGCAGTTTGAATTCAATAGTCTTGGTGTCTCCTCCTCCCTCAAAAGCTCCAATTAGGGATTGCAGAGAGATTCCGTAGATAGATGGTTTTGCTGTTTTCAGGTTGTTTTCGAAGTTTGAACATAGAATCTCAATTTTCTCAGCTTCAAACCTCTGGTTCTTCATAAGAATTGAATCTGTGAAGGATCTTTAATGGAAGTGAAGCAAAGAACAGCTCAATCTCTGGTGAAGAGACTAACTTCGGCTTCAGAGGAAACGAATCTCAGCTCTCTGTGAACTCCGCCTCATGTCCAAGCACGATCCAGATAGCCGTTCCTTCATTCCTGTTGATGAAGAAGAAGACAGGTATGGAGATCTCCAAATCCACCTCGTCGACGGTGAACGTAATTCAATCGGATTACGAATCCGATGAATATTTATTTTATAATACATATTTTAGTATATTAAAATTAAAATAGTAAAAATTTTCAAAAGACAGAAGGGCATTTTCGTCACAAAATTTATTATACTAATCGTTTTTATTTAACTTGTCCTTATTTAATATTTTTTGAAACCACAGGGGAGTCATATGCAAAATGAAACTTAAACTGGACTAAAAGTAACCTGGACTAAACCTCAGGGGGTCCAGATGAAAATTACCCATAATTTAATTTTCTTAAATTAGATAATGATATATTGAATCAAGCGCGTTAAGCTTAGGTGTGTGTATACATTGAGCAGGGGAAAATGTAGAAAGTATTAACTGAAAGTGTACAACGAAGAGAAGGGAAGGGAAGGAAAAGGAAGGATTGGACGAGAGAGTGAGAATAGCTCTAGGTAATATGATGTACTTCTGTCTCTCTCTTCTTTTCATTCTTTTGTCTTATTTGTTTATACCACCAGGGGTGGTGGTCTAGTGGTCTCAAGCTCACATGAAGATAGTGTGAAGAGTATAGCACACATGATTTATTGTTATGCACTCTCAGTCCTATGGTGCTTAAGGAGATGAGTTCGAAGATACTTCTTCTTGTTCATGATTGTTGCACAAATGCAACACTAAAAATACGAATTCCCGAACTTATAAACACCAAATCTGTTGTTTACTATCTCTTCGACCAACCTATGAGTTGCCATTCTTTCGGCTCGAGTAGAAATAGAGAAAACTAGGAACTATGAAGATGAAACAGAACAGAAACTCGAGAAGTGTGAACGGTTTAGAAGAGAAGTCGGCTATTTGTAAATAGTGCGTGGGCCATATGACCCGACCCATGACCAAGTGGGGCCGGGTCGAAAAGAATTGGGCATGCCATCTGTTCCATCCTTGCGCCAGAACTTCAATGCTGTGGCATGTGCTGCCCATGGTCAAGATTTGATCTCTACCGAGATACGATATCAACTGTCCATTTTGGTTATATTGTAAACCAAAATGGACGGTCGAGATTTAACCTCGACCTGAACTTCAATGTTGTGGCATGTGCTGCCGACAATCGGAGATCAAATTTACAATTTCCGGGCTGAATAAAAGATTGCATTGCAGTAACTGTTTTTCTACTATAGGTATAGTCTCACCAAGGCACGCATTAACTAGGAGTTAAGCTACTAAGCTGTGGTTTTATCTTCTTGTACGTCTAGACCCAATTAAGGAAGGGGCAATCTCTTAAAAAGGTTTCACAATGGCTGTGCATGAAAGCGATTCCCATACTCCAGTCTTAAATTTTGGGATTGGATGGCTGAATCAACTGATTTGGATCAGAACCCAGGTTATATATAGAACCCATAGCATGAATGATCGATACTTGAGAAAACAGGGCAGATATATGTTATCATGGAACCTTTTGAGTGAGTTATTACCTTGTATAACAAACAGGTTATAGCAAAGAACTTGATCTAACGGTGACATCTTGAAGCAGTCCTGTTTCAAAATTAAAACTTAAGATCCTAAAATCTAGGAACTCAAGATTCCGGTCATCTGAGAATCTCACCTCAAAGATATTCTGACTTTATAGAAGAATCTTCACCTGTGGTTGAAGCAATGGAGCTCTCTGCAGGTTCTAGATGAATCAATTTTCTTTGTTGCGCTCCACCTCCAGATTCTACACCTATTATTTGAAGAAGATAGAGCTTGGAAATGGAAATATCTTATTGGTTCACAGCCGTTCAATGCATGTATTGATCATCTCTACAAAAGGAAGGTCATGTAAAATAATCTCACTTCTCATTTGCTGAAAATTTTGGGTGGGTTGATTGGGTTTCGGCTTAAAATTTTTAATTACTTCAGGATTACATGACAAGTTCGAGCCTTATAAAAATGTCCTCTCCCTTTCTAGTTTGTACTCTTTTTGTTATCTCAATATTGTCTCTCATGGTGTGACCTTGATCTGATTATAGGCACGGATGAGAAGCCTAGTAGGAGAGCAACATTCAGACCCAGATAGGATCGATCGAGACAGTACTGTTGGAATGATCACAAACGGATGAGAGAAGAGAATCAAATTCAAACTAAAACTAAAACTGAATCCTCACCTGTTGATTTGGTTTTGGATTCAGTTATTCTCAGACTGAAAATTAGATACAAATCTAACGTGGGCTGGAGAGAAGCACCTCACGAACCATGTTGTCAAAATTGACACAAGAAGACCCACCAGGAGCAATGGCCTCCTCTGCTTTTTTCTTCCATTTCATCACCTTCGCCTTCTTCTCCTTTCCCCTTTCTCCCTCCATCAAATCCCTCACAAGCCTCGCAACCTTTTCCCTCTTGACGTCGTTATCTATCTCGTTGGCAATCCCCCAGTGAACACATGAATACCGGCAATTCGTTTGCTGATCTGCAAAGAAGGGCCAACACACCATCGGCACTCCACTGCATATACTCTCTAGCATGGAGTTCCAACCACTGTGAGTCAAGAAACCACCCATTACTGGGTGGTTGAGAACTTGCTCTTGCGGACACCAACTCACCATCATGCTTCTCTCCTTGGTTTTAGTCACAAACTCGGGAGGTAAAATGGCCGAGTCACCCACCACCAAATCAGGCCTTATGGCCCACAAGAACGTTTGTTTGCTATTAGCAAGTCCCCATGCGAACTCCACCAGTTGCTCAGGCATCACTACCGTGATGCTTCCAAAGTTCACGTAAACAACTGAACTAGGCTCTTTGGTATTGAGCCAATCGAGACATTCCGGTTCTTCTCTCCACATATTACACCCGAGAGATTTCAAATTGCTGTCTTGAATCTGGTTCTGCCGCATATGGAGAGGACCAATGCTGTAAACGTGTGGAAACATTTCCGAGAGTGCATTTAATACATCCTGCTCTAAGGCATAGAAGGTGTTGAAGATGATTGCGGCAGCTTTTGGAGCTCTGCCAGCTTCTGTCATGGTGAAATTGAGCATGACATCGTTTGGATTTGTGGTTCGAATCAAGCTAGGGATATCTCTCAAACGAATATCTTTCATTCCAGGTAACCAATCAATCGGGGTGTCTAAATAACCATTTGTCAAGCAGCTTTCATCTGTCATCCATTAAGCACATGTTCAGAAAATTAACAAAACAATATTGAGGGGGAGAGAGAGGAGAAAGAGAAGTTGATCCAGACTCATCGTTGCTTGTCTTATATCTCTCCACCACATATATTAAGAGGGACGCCCATGTGGGCTCAACTGGGGTCTCACCTCACCTCTGATTCATTTTGTCAGCCCTCAGAGTGAGTCCCACCGCTATTATGTGGTGGAAGAATATTATGAGGAGATCCAAACTCATAGAATTAATATAATATCATAACTACGTACTGTTACCAAACCTTTGAGAGGTGTAAGGCCTCTTTCGATGAGATGGGAGAAGTGCATCATGGCTATGGAAGCACAGGCGTTGGTCGTCCATAACAGAGCTACAGGAACTCCAATTTCTTCAGCAGCTTGAAGGGTGAAGCTGGTCATGAGACCATTAGAGACTATGCAAGTCACAGGAGGGATGTCAGGTGTAGTGTTGAGTTTGGAAAGGAGATTGCGGAAGGGAGGTAAACAAGTGGCCGGGATAGATTCACAGAGGGCAGGGATATTTGGGGTGGCATCTATATCATCAAAAAGACCATCTGGGATTGCATGGAATTGGAAGTCAAGTAAGCCATCGAGAGAATCTGGACCTGCTACCTTGAGAAAGCGTTTGTGATTGATTTCGGTGTTCACAAAACTGATGTGGAAGCCTACCTGATGGAGAAGCTTTGCTAAGCTCAACATAGCGTTTATGTGACCCTGCGTTGGAACTGGGACGCAAACTGCATGAGGTTTCGGTTTCTTCTCTTCTTTCACTGCAACCAAAGCCATTTTTGTGTCTATGCTTGAATGGCTATTGCATCAAGTGTCGTGGCTTCATTCCATTGTTCACTCTTAGCAGAGAATTTATAAATATAAACGACTTCTTAGTGGTAATCACGTCATATTTGTCAATTACCTTTTTGGTAAAACATTAATTAGTTCATTAACTAAGGTGAAACTAATAATTAATTCATTTATTAATATGACATTAATTCCCATTCTCAACTTCTTTCCTTTTTCTTCCTACCCCAACTCCCCCAAAAAATTTTTTTTTTTTTTTTTTTTTTTTTTTTTTTTTTTTTTTTTTTTTTTTTTTTTAAAGAGGGAGGTTTTTTTTTTTTTTTGTTTTACCGGTTTATTTTTTCTGTGGCTCTGGCCCCATCTCCAAACACAATATAATATCTCTTTTTTTTTTTTTTTTTTTTTTTTTTTTTTTCTACCCACCCCCCCCTTTTCCTTTTTTTTTTTTTTATATGTAGAGGCTCTATTATATCAATTTTGCTGAGGTCCTGCGTAATTAATGCGCAGGACCGTCAAGCGAGCCGTCCGATTAGATCGGACGGCCCGCATTGTTCTTCCATTAAAATAATCTAAACAACCTGTAAAAGCAGCTTTTTGGGAACGGGTCGGTCCAATGACGCTAAACCGGTTCGAGTTGGGCGGTTTGGGTTATCACTTTTGAGTTGTACTATATGTTATAAATACGTTTTATAAAACACAACGTACATACAATTGTTTTATACCTTTAACAAAATACATTTGTATACGATACGAAATGATTTCAAACCCATGCGCGGGTAAATTTTGAATTTCAAAATATTTTGAATCACAAAAGCGTTTGTTTTCTACATCTCGTGTTTCATTTCAAAATCAAAAGCCCCAAATCCATTTTTCATGTTGCAGAGGAGAATTAGAAGACGAAGACGAATTTTCATGGTTACGGCGTTGTTGAAGAAGAAGTTGCGAGGGAGCATTTCCCAGTTTCAGAGGTTCCAGCGTTGTTGAAGAACAAGTTGCGGAGGAGCATTTCCCAGTTTGATAGGTTATAGCGTTCTTGAAGAAGAAGAAGCAAACCTTAAAGCTTCAGCAGAAGAAGAAGTAGGTTGAAGTAGTGGGTTGAAGAAGAAGAAGCCATAGATTGAGTTCTCGTTCCAGCGTTTTGCTCTTAAAGAAGAAACACGAAATGGTGCAATTATTATGTCCTAAAATGCTCTTGGTTTACATTATTCACATCACTTGTTGCTAATTTTGTCATTTACCCTAATTTCAGGAGACGCTGTGAAGGTGAAGAAGAAAAGGAAGACAACGATGGGAGTAAGGTTGGAATCGAGCCGTACGCGGTTGAGTTTTCACTGAGTGGGGAGCTTCTGCTTTTGGACTCTCTGAAAGTAAGATTTACCGGTGGGTTTTCTATAATGACATCTGATTTATAATATTTCTGTTGAAATCATTATTTTATTATTTGCTTAAGTGTTGAATTTATAGCTTTCCATTCGGTTTCTGATTAGCTTGGGTACAGATTTTTTGGCAAAGGTGATTGGATTTGTTCCCAAAGTCTGTTGTACAGGTTGGTTTTGTTGAACACAATAGCTTCACTCGGGCTTTTTTATTTTACTAATAGAGAATACGATGTTTCATATTTTTGGAAATTAATGACGTTTCCACTTTTCCTAAACCTATGCATCTTCAAAGACAAACTTTGCATTTCATGATCTCCTTGATTGAAAAAAAAAAAAAAAAAACCAACCCCTGCTTGCCTTATTTGAATTTCGTATGTTGCTGAAATTCTATGGCATAGTCCATTTTGATTTCATCTGTCAGACTTGTGCTCTCAGTTGGATTTCTATGATATTGTTAAACAACCAAAACATAAGTGAGAAGAAAATTTGTTTGAAGCGGGTTCCATTGTACAACAATAATAGGTGAGTAATTAGCACCATTGTTTGTTTATTAATATGTTATACATCATTCGCTGTTTCCTTCTTTTTAGTTGAGCCTATAGCCTCCTAAAGCATGCTAACCTAGTGCCATATAGTTGTTCAACATTTCAGGTTTTTGATATTTTATTTTTTCCCCATCATTAGTAGTTCTTTCAATGGTGATAGTAGTTGGTTGTAAGTAGAAAGCATTATCTCTATTCTCAATGTCATGGTTATATGCATAGTTTGTATAAACTTTCTGGAAGTAGTGGACAAGAAACAATATGGTTGGTTGTAGGTTTGTCCTACTGGGGGTAAAGAGTGTAATTACAGACATGCTCTTCCTCCTAGATATGTATTAAAATCTGAAATGCAAGTTTTGTTAGAGGAAGAGGCTAAGAGGCTGAGAAGATATCGATTGAGGAAGAGATTAGAGAATCAAGTAGATGGAATATTATTTGTGCCACTAGTTCTCTTGTTCTATCCTATAATTTGGATTTTAGTAAAGTAGTTCCAAGTAGTGTGATATTTTGGTAGTAGTGTTCAAAACTATGGTTGAGCAGTCCCTCTTTGAAACCTTACATTATTTTGGTGTCTTTTGTAAGCTCCAAGGGCTCGAGTCATGTGAATGAAAAGTTGAAATGCGCTCTCGGATTATAAGCTCGACATTGTACTTTGAAATTGGAATTTGATTTCTACTTTCGAGATAAAATATGTTGGAGAATAGTGGGATAATACTTGTGTTCTTGTGGCTATTTGCTTTATCATGCGTGCAGTATTATCTGACAGAAGCTTCACTCTTTTTATAATTGAAATATTTATCGGTTTTAATTTGTTGGTTTCCTATGACATGTTTTTTTGCATTTAATATGGTGTTGTTTTAGCATTGGCTTATTAAAACATTTCGTCCATGTTTAAATTAAATGGTTTCGTGCACAGTCAGGAGATAATGTTGTTATAATAATAGGAGCTTTATGTTAAATCCAAAGTGCTGGTCGGCCTATGTGGTTGTAGGGGCCATTCAATATGATATATATAATTTGATTCTATGGTTTGTACAGACTTGTGGTGGGGAATGATTTTTGAATTAAATATATAATTTCCTATAAGCATGTAAGGATTAGTATTTTGTGACTTGTGGTGGGGAACGGAGGCATTATATTAGCTGTGTCATTGCACTGATTTAAGGGTATTGGTTGAAGACTTTCGATGATGTTTGGCAGTTTGTATTGTTTGATCATATTTGTTTTGTTTTGTTTTGACATAGTTGATCATCAAACTTTGAGTTAAAGAAAGGGGTTAGTATTGTAGATGTCCATATTTGAGTCACCGTTGTGCTTGATGAGTTGTTCTTTCGGGGGCGGTTGTGTTATCCTTGTTTAAATCATGGGCGGATGCAATTGTGAAGAGCAGTCTTCCATGTTAATGGAGCAACCCACTCCATTATGCTATTGCGGGCAAGGCAGGATGTTGCTGCTGACTTCAAACACAACAAAAAATCCTGGTCGCAGATTTTATAGGTGCCCAAATGGTGAAAAGCATCCACATTCTTTTATTTGGGTAGATAAGATGTGTGGTAGTGAAGCAGCAGCAACGTACGTACATTCTAGAGCTTCAACTTCGTATGACAGTGTGAATAGTAAGAAGGAAGTGAGGTCCCCAATAATTTATGACGACCCACTAGGCAATCAGCTGAATTTGGGTGCTGCATGCCGAGCCCCTACTCATCAACTGCACAATCAGACAGTGTTGGCCCGAATCACAATGTTGTATCATATAGTATTGTTCTTATGTGTTTGGGTTTTTTTAGTTTCTTGTTATGTACTTTATTCAGCAAACATGTAAATGCCGTACTTTTTTGTCAATACTGTAAGCTAGACAAGAGGACCAATTGCAAGAGGACAATGGTCAAGTGGTTGGGTATTACATATTTATTGTTATGTAGTGTATCCAATTTTAGTGTCATTTGGCTCATTTTGTTTGTTTGTTGATTCCTTTATTTTGGCTGTTCCTTACGGTATGGAAGCTTATGAACATTGAGAGGATACAGGCTAATGGCTAATGATAGTCATCATATCACACTAATGGGTCCAACGATAGTGAGGTTGCGAGATGATTTATTTTGTTCGATCGACCTTGTGACAGCAAGAGTGAGCTGTAGTTCAGGTGACTTTAGGAGCTTAGGCAATCTCATTCTTGGAAGGTCTTATCGCATAATCTAGTATTGTTATGTGTTTGGGTTATTTTGCTTTCTTGTGGTGAGAAGAATTCTTTGAGATCCCTCTGCAGTCACCTTTACCATGCTTCTGTACCCCAGCAAGAAAAGTCCTGTGGTCCTGCTCTGTCCATGGAACTCCTAACCCACCCATAACCCCCAACAAGAAAAGAATTAAAATAGAAAAAATTATCCATGACATAGACAGATAACTGTTTGAGGAAGATGAGTTTAGGAAGATGGCAATCCTTTCATGAGACCTATAGTGTACACATTTACTATTCACTCATATGCTCAGTCAATTTGAGCAACCAACCACTATAATGCTCACTGACATTTTAAAATGAAGACTTACATTCATTGTGACGAAGGAAACATATGTCCCTCATTGTTTTATTCAAACTAGTACCACCATCCATATACAAATTCAATGTGCCATTAAAAAAATGTGAAGTATAGTCCCTCATGTATGAGCGCAACATTCTATTCCTGACCAACCGCACATGCTCGGAACGCTGACAACATTCTATTCCAATCATGAGTGGTGGGCCTTGTAAGCCACCTACTTCCTATATAACCAAACAACAAATATGTAAGAATCACTCTTAAATAAAAATATATGAGCAATACAGAAAGAGATCCGTACATACATTTAGCTTAGTTAATCAATGATCAGCACCCTAACCAATATGCACTGAATTTTGGGAGGAAGGTACATGATGTATAATCCAACAACAAATACATAAGAATAACTTTGAAATATAAATAAATGAGCAATACAAAAAGAGATCCCTACTTTCATTTACCTTGGTTGAGGATTGATCAGTAGTTACACCATTTTGTACTGAATTTTGGGAGGAATGTACATGCTGTATAATTCAACAACAAACATGCCTAAGATCAATTGTGAAATGAGGTAAAAAAGATGTACAATACAAAAAGGTGTGTAAATGCATTCACCTGAGTCGACAATGTATTAAAACCCTCAAACGTTGACAAATAATCAGACTCTGGCAAGGTTATGTCAATGGAGCCCTGTCCTTCCACTAGCCTGACAGACCTCTTCTTTTGTGTTTTTTCATGCCAGGGCTTCATTCTTTTTCCTGATCCCCTTTTGTGAGACTCTTTTGGTTTTAACTGTAAATTTCGGTAGCCTTCAGCATTTTCTTCCGAGGGATGCTGAGTAGGCTGCACAACGTCTACATCTTCAAGCTCTTTGAGAATCCCATTTACATGCTTACATAGTATGTTATATCCAACCTCCGTTTCACAGGCTTGCTTAATGACTTTCAAACATGTCGGAGTAATCAGCCTACTTCGCTGTAAGCAACTTAATTTCCCATCAACGTCATTCCTTGCCTCCCCTTCTCTTCCTGTTCTGACAACTGGTGTTATTTCTCGGACTGATCTTCTCCATCTCATCAAAAAATATTTGTTCGGGATGCACATGAGTTGGTGAAAATTGAGCACCCTTAAGATATGGACACAAAGGATCCAACAGTCTCAAATTTCTTACAACTACATGTTAGGCTTTCTTCTACTGTATTACGCAATACTGTGTATGCCTTACCTGAATAGGAACCAGTCACATCTGCCTTCAAAATCACATATTCAACAAAATTACTTGACACATTCTGGCTGTTGATACCGTGACTATCCACCAATTCAAACTCGATCAAAATTTTTTTGAATATAGTTGGAGTATATAACTGGTAAGCTTGAATCAACATAGGTTTAAACCTATGTGCACCTCCAAGAACCTCATTTCGTGCATCAAATTCTTTTTTCATTTCATTTGCATGTTTTGCCTCCACAACATCGTTGAAATGTCTCATAAACCTTACAAGATCTAGTTTGCGTCCAAGACATTGTGTCAAATCAGCATTCAAACTTTCAGCCAATTGTGTGCTCCTCACACCTAGTGTGAAACAGTCCTTCATGTAACAACAAGCCCATTTATTCCTTATTTCATATGTTCTATCTAGCCAAGCAGTGTTTACAACCCCATGATTTTCTCTTAAATTCCTCCATGCAAATTCAAATTCCTCAACTTCTGTATAATTGTAGATGCATTTGTACAAAATTCTGGAGAATTGTGACTTCTCACTCATCAAATATCCATGGTGTTTCTTTGCATTTTGCCGAGATGCCAAGTGCACAATGCATGGACTGTATTGGGTGCAACCTCGATTAGTGCCCTTGACATTGCGGCGTCTGAGTCGGTGAAAATTGTCTTTGGCTTCTTGTCACCATTAACTCCAAAGAAAGTTTGAAATAACCATTGAAATGACTCAGTTGTCTCATCATAAAGCAAGGCAGCTCCAAAGATAACCATAGTCCTATGATGATTAAATCCCACAAACACAGCCAACGGTCTATTTTCTTTGTTTGTGCAGAAAGTAGTATCAAACACAACTACATCACCAAAAAGTTGATAATCACATTGCATCGTGGATCAGCCCAAAATACATTTGTCAACTTATCCTCATTGTCCATCTGTACAGAATACACAAATGCAGGGTTTAAATTTCGTTGATTGTCTAGATATAACATCAAGCTCCCGGCATCCCCAAATGCCAAATCACGTTGCCGTTTGCTATTCAAAAAATTTTGCAAGTCTTTCTTTGTGAAACCCAGATTTTCATTGCCCCCTGCTTGCAAACCCATCAAATTATATGTCAACTCTGGTCCCCAATCCGGTTAAATACGCCATTTCTATTTCTGTGGCTTGGGTAGTTGATATTGCACGTTGGGAGCGCAACAAATGTGCAACTTCTTCAATCTGAAGAGCATGGTTGTGTTCCTCACAAAATTTATCTACTAGTAATCGTCCATCATTATCTCTTTTGACAATCAACCTTGCTAAACAACCAGTTCTAGTCTCAGGACGTTGTCCTTTGACTTCTACTTGTTTCTCTCTTCGATGTCCTTCTTTACTACACACGTAACACCGTTGCACGATGATACTCTTATCTATAGTGCACATGTGCAAATAATTTTTCCTAATGCTGAACCCAATCATACGCGCATACTTGTTATAACAGTCATATGCTTGTTCAAAAGATGTAAATTCCATGCCTATTCGAGGTGTCACATCGGCATCCATGTCCACCAATGTTGACAGTTCACTACAAAGACACATTTACAAAACTTAGTTATGAAAAACAGTTAACATTATTCAAATTCAAAGATGAAGCCAACAAACATTATGAGATGTCAAAAATTTAACACCAACTTCCCATCGCATCGGACACATTTGTAATCAAATCGATGAGATAAGTTGGAACCTGGCATCCGATCACACATTGATCTAGTAGTATATAGGCCTGAACATTTTGACAGCCGTGTCTTAGAAGAACTGAAACAAGTTATCCCATTCTACTGAATAAGCCTTTTCTGTTCCAATATAATCTCTCAGTTCTGGGTTTTTTATACGACTCATACGAAATACGTGTTTCAAATGATCTCCTTCTTGCTTTCTATAACAAATCAAAATCTCATGTTGATCTTGTTCTTGTCAAATGTGAAGTATAGTCGCTCATGTTTACAACATGAATGCAGCAGAGTTATAAACATTTGATTCAAAACAATTTACAAAAAAAAATATAGAAGAAAAAAAATTTCCAAACCTTAAACACAAACAACCGAAAGAGGGAACAGCCTCGGAAAAGAAACGTTTTCACAATGCGGATACTCGTTAGAGGAAAAAGCAAGGAAAAAAAGGGATCGGACTCACCAAATGCACCACTTGAATGGATATCAGCTGAAGGACCTTAGTTGCACTATTGCGCTGCTTCAAATGTTGAGGGCAAATGGAATATTCAGATTCGGCTGTACAGGGGTACTTGAAGAATAGTAAGGGAGAAGCGTCGGAGGCGAAAATTTATCACAGACTTATTTGCATTGAAGTTTCATCCAAATCGAGAGTGACAACTAAGAAACCGAGAGAGGTTCAACGAAGCTGTTTTGCGTCAACGAAGCACAAATAGACTCGGCTAACCAAAAACCTAGAGATTTAATCGATTCAAGAGACAAGAGAAATCGAGCTTGAATAGGGACGAGAGAACGAAAAAGTTTGAGGTTTCACGCCTTTTTGGGTTCGCGCCTTTTTTGTTCCATTATGTATTTCTTCATTACGAGTGCGGATCAAGTGGTCCCGGTGGTGAAATTTTTTTTTTCATATTTTCCGAATTATTGTTTTTCACCGTGTGCCCCACGGATGTTTGTGGTGAGGAAGCGTCGGGGGAGCACTTTGTGCACCCCGTCGGGGTCGCTGATCCGTACTCTTCCGAGGCCTGGTCATGCTTTTCGTAGCTGACCAGGCGTCATCCGTTCCGCGTGGGTTGTCCCGACATTCCATGTGTCAGGCTGAAGTAGCCAGGCTTCCGATGCCTAATAATGCTTTCCGAATGTGATTAACAAAAGTTATTACGCAGATTGAAGATTATAAATTTGCGGATAAGCTAGTCAGCCAATTACTAAATGACAAAAGCTTTGATCAAAGAAACACGAAGACAATCTTATAAAAGATACAAAATTCAATGTTCATTTTCTCAAAATAAGGAGATAGATTGACCAATACATCGAGAAAAAGAGTGACTTAAACAAAAAATAAGAGTTCCTTAAAGTATTCTTTCCAAAACATGATTGACATCAGATATGTGGGTCAGCAGGAGAGTCGTCATCCTTGGTTGAACTTGACGTGTCTCCATCTTCAGAATCTTTATCTTCATATTCTTCTTCACTTTCTTCATTATCCCCTTCAGATTCATCAGAGTCAGGATATTTGAGATTTCTAAGGTCAAAGAACTTCCGGGAGGGGAGAATCCCCGAAGGAAGCATCTTGAAGTCAACAGCTAGACAAATTTTATGAATTTCAGAGAATATCTGATCGGAACAAACCTTCACCATATTTTTGCGAGAATCCAAGAAAGGCTGGATTATCTCCGGCTTCTTCAATTGCTGATGTAACGGTACTCAGAACAACTTCATGTTCATATTCAATTCTTTTCTTTTCTAATTCAAAATTTTTCCTCTCTGACTGTATTTCTTCAACCATAACAGTCTTCTCCTTAACAGTCTCATCAAATTCCAATTTCAAATTTTCCTTCTCTTTAGAAACCAAATCTAAAGACACTCTGAGATTATCCTTCTCCTTAGAAGTCTCACAGAGGGTCAATCCCAATTGGTTTTTCTGACAGTCTAAATCGGATTTTTCCTTTGAAACTGAATCAAAGGCTTTCTGCATACATTGATGTTGTTGCTCCAAATCGGACTTAAATTTATCAATCTTCTAGAAATTTTCCAGAATCTCATTTCTTTCTTTCTCAAACTGTTTAGACCAACTAATGGCCCTTGCTAATTTTTCTCTCAGTTCATCCCTCTCAAGCGTAGCAAGTCTGGCCCTTTCCAGACCATCGTTCTTCAACATTTCAATCTGAAGAAGTTCATCCTTATGATTTAGAACTGATGCCCTTAAATTTGACACTTCTTCCTGCAGATCATTGCATAGATCAGAACAGATTTCATAATCACTATGTAAACCATCTATATCGGAACATAGTTCCATTTCTCTAAAATGAGCAGCCTCTAAATTTCTTTCTGATGATTTCAAGCTTTTTCTCAGTTCTTCTACCTCATCAATCAATTCAAACTGCCGCTTTATGAGACTGTCATTTTCCAAAAAAAGAACCTTCTCTCTTTCCAACATTTCAGAAAAGGCATTAAAGGCAGCACCAAAACATCTGCATTCAAAGTGATGAACAGTTAACAAAAACTAGATAATAAAAGATGAAAAAAAAACCCTTTCTCTTGAATCAATGAACCTGAATAAGAGAAATGGAAATTCATTCCTTACCCCCAGGCATGTGAGTACAGAACAGGATCAGTCATGCTTTGGATGTCTCTCTTTTATCTCGAGGAATTCTGCCTTTTGTTCCCCATTCACGTGCTACTTCCCGTTCCGATTAGCAGTGTGATTTTCCTTCAATTTCCAAACTGGGTTAAAGTGATCCCCTGAATCACCATCAGTGTGGGCATTATCTGTACCAATCGGAAGAGGATTGGCGGGTTCAATTACTTCATGGGGGTTAACATCAACAACGGCATCACTAGAAGGAACTTGTAAGTCAACAACTTCAGCCGCAAAATTTACCTGCTCCTGTTGACCATTGGGAGGATCAACTGGCATAACTAAAAAAGGGGGAGCAGCATCTTCAGAATCTTTATCGGGGACATTTGGGACAATCTCTTCAACAACATCGGGCACAACATTGATATCTGGAATAACATTTTCAATAACAGGGACAGTAAAAATTAAATTTGGAACACCTGGATGATCACCAAGTTCTGTATCATTGTCGAGAACATCCATCGGGATATTTTGTTCATTTTCATCTTCATGATGGGGAACAGAACTATTGTCACCAAACAATTGATCAGCCATTTGATCAATGATATTACCTGCAACATGTGTACCAATTTCGTGAGCCATTGTCTTCATGTGATCAATAAAGTAACTAGAAAAGTCCTCACCTGGTTTTTCGGCTTCAACTGTATTTTCTGAGGGGGCAACAGTAATATCATGGGGAAGATGAGGTGACATGGGGGCAGTAAACGCCTCATCTGCAGAAGAATTTTCAGGATCAATGGCTTCTTCAACAACTTTTTCCATTGAACTTTCTTTCTCAATGGGTACTGTCTCAGGGGATACTTCAATTGGGGGAGAAACAGAGGATATTTTTCTCTTGCCTTTTTTGGCAGTATGTAACTCTTCAGCAAATGAAGGACCCATGGAGCGAAGTCGACTTCTCAAGGTCCTTGCTATTTGAATCGGAGTTTCAGTAGGGACAACTTTGACAAACACAATATCAGAATTATCAGCATCTTCATTTCTTTCTACCTGATCCGGCTCCTGCCGATCAGATGGAATTTCCTCTTTAGCAACATCTTTTTTGGGCATTTTGGTTTTCTTCTTTGAAGTTTTCTTAACATCCTGCTTTCTTTTCTTCCCTGACTTCCTTGACTTGGATTGAGGTTTCTTTTCAGATTTGTTTTCTTCTGAAACAGCCTTTCGGAGTTCAGAAACATTGGGAACTTCGTATACATCAGTTCCTAATGAAAAACCAAATGTAAAAGTGCAAAACAAATATTAATTTATATTAAAAAAAAACCAACAATTTCTCAAACAATTTCATTGTATACCTGGTAGAAGCCCATGGCTGGCCAGACCTGCATCAGTTCTTAGATCTGCCGCATCAACTGGTTCTCCACAGGGAATTAAATCCCAAGTCTCTTGGTCATACTCATTTAGTTCAGGACGCTTATTCAAGGGAAGAAGAGAACTCAGAGAGTGCAAACACCAACGGGAACGATAGTTAGGAGTGGGAATGGCACAGAAAAAATACTTTTCTCTCCATTGTTTGTTGTCACGAGGGATGGAGGAATCAATAAAAATACGGGTTTCTGGACCCAACTCACTCGAAATACATGTTCTTCTCGCAAAGTGTATGTAACCTCTCTCACGGGAAACTTTCAGAGTATGATAGTTTTTGAAGAGTTCTATAGAAGGGAGACGCCCCATTCTACGAATAAAAGCAAAAAAACTGTAAACCAATCTCCAACTGTTTGGAGTCAGTTGACAAGGACAGACATGGTAGTAGTCAAGCAGTGACTGAACTATGGGAAGCAAAGGAACTCTAAAACCAGACTCAAGATGATCAAGGTAAACAGCAATAACTCCAGGCTCTGCATCATATGGACGTTCAGAGGGTTCAGGAACCCATACCTTAGCATCGGAGGGAAAGAGATAATCTTCCAAGTACGAAGACAGGTGCGATTTTTTAAGCTTACTTGGATACCACTCCGGACCAGCATATCTTGGATCTTTCTTCTCTATAGACATGTCTACAGGTGTGTAAGGAACGATATCTTCATAATGAGCATAAAGAGCGGGTTTCCAGTCTAAGGGGACTTGATTAGACGACAAAATATTTAGGGTTTCCTCTGTTTGATCGGCAGTAGAAGGAGTATCAGGTCGGTTTGAAGTACTGGGTGCTGAAGGATTACTTGCAGAATCCATGTCAAATGATAAAAGAGAAGAGTAAAGATTCGAAGACTGTAAGTAAGAGCAGTAAGAGCAATGAAAATGGCGGATGATTACAATTTGTTTTCAAATGAGCGAGAGCAAATCACAGCGGATGAATAAATAGAAGGACGACGTAAGGCGAAAGAGGAGGTGGGTTCTTGAAAAATTGGAGGGAAGTATAAGGCGTTTCAGATCAATGGATATATGTATTCGTACTCGACGCGTGGAGTCAATCAGTTGATTTAAAAGCATTACCTCTGGACACGTGGATGATATCAAACGAAAGAAGAGAGATATGATAACCGCATGTTGGCAAAAATTTTAATTTATGATCAAATGGCGCAAAGGAGGAAAACGTCAAAGAAGACAAAAAGTAAAATTGAAGAGAGAGAACAAAAATGTCTGACATACGAAGATTTGGCTGATCTTACAGAGATTTGTGGGTTGAGCACAGTAATCTATGGTTAGGGTTACGATGCATGGATCGACTCCCGATAAAATTACTGTTTATATTCATAAATGCAAATAAGTGATGGGTCACCCCATCACCAATTTTTCGACTTAATTATAAGGATTTTTTTTATTTTTGTTTTTTTGGGAAATTGACTTAATTAAAACGATTAAGTCTGAGGTTTCAGTATTTAAAATATAATTAATTATGGAAATTACAGGGCGTTGATCAAGTAAAACCCTGCGAGGTGGAGGATATATTAAAAAGTTTGATATGTGGGGAAAATATTTTCTTAACAAAAACGAAATTTACAAGACGATGACGTGCACAACATTTTGGAATTACCTAATAGTTCCAGAAAAAACCTCCTGACCATACTCTCAGATAAGTTGAACCTGATCAGCATGGGGCCAACTTTGTCAATAAAATACCCCAACCTCGGTTCAACGTGATTCACTCCGGTCTAAATCTAAGATTATCGGTTTAATTCCATTATATAAAGCAGTCTCTGGGTCGGCCAACAGCTAAGAAGGCCATAATAATGGTGGATGCTACTCAACCAATCATTAAAACACAAAAAGGATGTTATATTACAAATGACAATAGATTAATTGATAGAGAAAAAGGAACTAAGGGGCAAGATATATTAATATATCAGAAAAATACTGAAACTGACTTTTTTCTAAAACAAAAAAGTTAACAAAGGACTTTCAATGTTTCTATTCAAAGTTAAACATCAATGTTTTGGGTCCGCAGGAGTGTGGATATCATCTTTCTTGGATGCTGATTCATCGCTACAATCACCATCCTTACTTGAACATTCGGTTTCTTCCTCTTCAGAATCATTATCTTCATTGTGTTCTTCACTTTCTCCATTATCATCTGCAGAATCCTCAGAGTCAGGATGCTTCAAATTATTGAGATGAAAGAACTTACGAGAGGGAACAAACTCTGGAGGAAGCGATTTAAAATCAATGTTTGGACAGATCCTGAGTATCTGAGAAAAAATATTATCAGAACAGACTTTCACTACAGTCTTGCAGAACCTTAGGAAAGTTGGGTTGTCTCCTGCTTCTTCAACTGCAGAGGTAACAGAACTTAGGAGAAGTTCATGATCATCCTTCATTCTTTTCTTCTCAAGTTCAAATTGCACTTCTGCTTCTTTTTTCTCTTCCTCAAACTTCGCAACCATGGAAGTCCTCTCTTTTACACTTTCTTTCCAGGCAACAGATAATTTTTGTAATTCCATACATACTTCATTGTAAGAAGTCCTCATATTGTCCTTCTCCAAGGACATCTGACTCAGACCCAAAGTCAAATTGTCTTTCTGGATTTCCAGATCTTCTTTCTCCTTCGAAAGAGAATCAAATGCTTGTTGCAACAATTCATTTCTTCTTTCAAAGTTCAAATTCAATTTCTCCACTTCTTCTAATTTCATTTTCCATTCTGTTGTTTCTCTTTCAAAACCTTGGGACCAAGCAATTGCCCTTGCCAACTTAGCCTGAATTTCATCTCTTTCATAAGTGGCAAGTCCGGCCCTCTCCAATGCATTATTCTTCACAGTCTCAATCTGCAAGAAGTCTTCCTTATATTTCATTAACGAATCCTTTAAACCTGAAACTTCTTCCCTGCAAAAAACAGTGGTTGTATCGGAAGAAATTTTAAAATCATCTTCCAAAATATATATCTCGAACATAAATCCTTTCTCTCTCAACCGAAAGCAGACTCAAATTTCCTTTATGACGATTTGAAACAATTCTTGAGCTCTCGTACCTGATCATTCAATTCAAAATTACGTTTTATCAAATTGTCATTTTCCAAAGACATAGATTCTGTCTTTCCAAGACCTCAAAGAAAAGCATTGAAAGCAGCACCAAAGCATCTGCAGAAAAAGTGATAAAGACTTAGCAAACAATGGATAATGAAAGTAAATTTATCTTAACAATAATGATAATAGTTAACTTTTTACCCCCATGCATGTGTGTAAAGCCCATCAGCAGACATGGCAGCAGCTCTCTCTTTTGTCACGGGGTATTCTACCCTTGGTCCCCCATTCACGGGCAACTTCCCATTTCCAATTGGCACTATGATTTTCTTTCAAATCCCAAACAGGCTGAAAATGGTCACCGAGTCGGCAACACTTTGGGCATCTTCTAATTGGCCAGGGCCAATTGGGTGTGGGTTCACATCTTCAACCACATTATCAGGATTAACATCTTCAGCGGCGTCATTCGAATCTACTTGCATGTCAACAACTTCAGCCGCAATGTTATCTTCATCATCAGGTCCATTAAGAGGATCAACTGGCATATCAAATTTAGGGGGAGCAGCATGAACAAAATCTTCATTTGGCGAGCAATCTGTGCATTCTCTTCACCAATATTGTCAAAAACGAAGGGCAGCCAAAGCAGGATCATGTATAGGGGGAGCCAAATGAGGGGCGGGAAAGCGGGATCATTAATAAGGGGAGCAAAAACAGGGGCAGGCAAAGCAGGATCATTTATAGGCGGAGCAAAAACAGGGGCAGGCAAATCAGGATCATGTATAGGGGGAGCCAAAACAGGGGCAGGCAAATCATCATCATGTATAGGGGGAGCCAAAACGAGGGCGGCAAATCATCATCATGTATAGGGGGAGCCAAAACAGGGGCAGGATCATGTATAGGGCGACCAAAAACTAAAACATGGTCTTCATCAACAACAACATTTTCATTTTCAGGAATATCCTTATGGATATTCTCTTCATAAACAAATTCAGGGGGAGGAGCGGGAAACGGAAGTGTTATCATCAAACACCAGATCAGCCATTTCTTCAATAACATCACCTGCAACATTAGCAAGAATTTCTTCTGCCATATTCTTCAAATTTTGAATGGAATAATCAGGTACTTCCTTACCTTGATATTCATTCTCAACCAGGACATTTGGGAGAACAGAAAACATCATCGAGGTAGCATGGGTGACATGGGAGGAGGAGTCTCTTCACCTACACTGTCGGGTCTTCCAAACAGAGAGGGGTTGACTTTTCTTCCTTTCTTTTCTTTGAAGCTGATACCTTGTGGCCTGAAGAGGGACCTGGTGAGTTCACTTTACATCTGAGGCTTGTGGAGGTTCTTGAGGTTCTTGTTCGAACAGGAGGGTTTTTACTTGACATCACTTTCACAATCTCAATATCGGGCATTTCTTCATCAGCATTTTCTTGTACAATTTCTTCTTGTACCTGGTCTACCTTTTGCTGACCAAATGGACATTTTCTGTCAGCACTCTTCTTACCAACCTTTCTCTTGGTGGGATGACGAACAGCAGAATGTTTTCTTTTCTTACCTGACTTCACAGGTTTGGAATCACGCTTTTGTTCTTCTGAATCAACCTTTTGGAGTTCATAAATGTTAGGGATTTGATAAACATCAGTCCCTGTAAAAGAAACAGTTGTGAACAACTGCAACAAAATTTATAGTATTAAAAAAAAATTAGAAGAAGAAGACGAAAAACCCTATCTTATGTACCTGGTAAGAGGTTGTGAGTTGCCAATCCAGCATCAGTCTTCAGTTCTGTTGCATCAATGGGTATTCCAGACGGGATGAGGCTCCATGTTTCCTGATCATATGCACTGAGCGTAGGACGCTGGTTCAAAGTGTGAAATCCAGCCCAAACCTAGCCAGGACACCCTATCTATTTTGGGTGAAGAAAGGTTAGTTTAATGTTACATCTTGAAGTTGGACCCTGATTTCAGTGTTATATCTCCTTCTTTTCTCTTTTCTTCTTCTTACTGTTCTATCTTGATGTTTTGATTGTGAGAAGGTGTTACACTACTGTAACTACCTATTCTCTAATCTCCTTATCTCTTAGAGTGAACTCCCAATCACTCTATGCATTCCTTGAAACCACATGGTGAATCTCCTCAATTCTTCACTGATTTTGGTTGAGTTTTGGACAGCATGATCATTCTACTGTAGCTTATTTTCTAATTAATGTTTAACATGTTTGATCTTAGCCTTACTGCTGTTCTAATGTATTTCATCTCTTTGAATCAATTCCCCTTTCTTTCTAGCCATTTTAGCCTTCTATGTTGACCATTGATATAAGCATTCTAGTAAGTTTCTATTTTTGATTCCTCTCATTCTAGGATTAGTATTCTTTTGATTTTCTATTTAGTTATTCTTGCCTCTGATATGTTCTTGATATTCCATTAGAGAGAAGCCTTGTTCTCTCTAATTCTTCCCTTGAATCCATGGTGAGTTTGCTATGAGAACCATGTTGTTTCCAATTTAGAAACTCATGTTCCCAATTTATAAAGTACTGATTTTTGGACCATGGATGATGTCAAATTCATGCTAGATAGTCTTAGTATGTTTGTGTGAAGTTCCCTTTCGAATTTCGGATCAATCGGACTTCAAACGAAGAAGTTATGACCAAAACAGTGCAATCTGTACCTTGCTGTCTCCATTGGTCGACTGATTGGTCGACTGGGCCAGTAGACCAATCCAATCGACCAATGAGATCTGTTTTCCAGATTTAGGTCTTTGTTGCTCTATTTAAGTCCAATCTCGGGATTAGTTCGTCTCCTCTGCCTCCTAAGCCTCTGGAACGAGTTAGAACTACATTCTAATCAATTTCCTTGCATCCTTGGTTGATCCCTCGCAAGAACTCAAGTAATCTTCTTCCTCTTGCATCAAAGGTATGTCTACACTCTCTTCTTCTTCTCCATCTCTGTTTTTCTTTCCTTTTTGGGCTGACATAGTAGAGAAGATGCTGCATTCTCTGTTGCAAACATCTCTCTACTCATCCCTCATGATCTTCCTAAGGATTAATGGCTAATGCGATGATCTTAACCATGATCATTGCAAGCTTTTGAAGGAATCATGATCTAAATCATGATCTTGTCTTTGTTCATCTTTTGATTCAAATTCTGATCTTCTTAGATCTGTTTTATTGATCATATTAGTAGTCAATCGCTGTGTTTTCTTTACAAGAGTTGTAACCTATCAATCTCTAGTTCATTCTTCTTGATCATACCATGCTTTCTCCAAGAACCATGACTAATAAATATATGGTAAGTTTTGTTTCCTTATTTAGATTCATGTTCTTCAGTCTTAGGTCTATTTTTCTTGAAGATCTATGCATGCTTTTCATGATTTCTTTATCACAATCAATGATCCATCATCCTATCGTTCTTGTCCATGATTGTTACTATGAATTCGTCAAGAACCATGATTGATCTAATTATGGTAACTTTTGTTTCCTAATTTGTAAGTTGAAGACTTAATTTGATTAGTGTTTTGAAGTCCTCTATATACTAGGATACTTTCATAGTAGTTTCCCCCTTGTTTGGTACCCTTTTGAACCACCAAATTTGGTTCTATATTCTAAAAACTCTGATTTTGAAGGCCACTGTCTCTATTGGTCGACTCATTGGTCGACTGAGACAGTAGACCAATCCAATCGACCAATGAGTACAGCAACTCCAGATTTGGTCTGTTTTGGATGTTTTGATATCTTTCCTTCTAGGTTTCTTTCCTAATATGATATATATACTTGTTTAGGACCTTCTTGCCAAGTTTGGGAAGATTCTCCTTGATCCTTGGAGATTCTCTTCAAGTTATATAAGGTAAGGATGGTTACTTCTATAATAGCATAGATTGTGTGATTTTAGTTTCTATATTAGAATCTTTCGGATTTGTTAACATAATTAGATTCTTTTATGAATATATTACTGTTGTATTTACTTCAATTACAGTAGCATTATTTACTTACATTCTTTAGTTTATGAAAGTCTTTATTTGTCAACTGTATATGAGATGAATCTTATTATGGTATATTTTCTATATACTGTAAATGTGTATGATATGATTGATTTGTGATTGTGATTGATTAAGTATGGTTCGGGAAGGAGAGGTGTCCTTTTGACACTTCTGTCCTTGGACAACTACGGGAATATTATGGGATGTTTCCGGAGATGCCCTCTGGACACCTTCCTAAACTATTGGATGACATATTTAGGACTGTCTAGTAGTGTTTGGCTAGGATGTCCCGTTATGTCAGACCCTAATCGGAGGGGTATTGAGACCGAACGACCCGTGGTAGCAATGGGGATTCATGGGCGCTCAAGACCGGTAACTAACTCGTGAGAGGACAGGAATCACATTGTGGGGGCCATTTATTGGTAGGGTTGCATATGGATAGACTTGGGCTCACGGGCGCTCAAGACCGGTAACCAACCCGTGAGGGGACGTGAGAGCTTCCCGTTTACCATATGTGGATAACCAGTAGGGTTGATGAGTCCGTAGTCAGGGACTATGAGGACTCTAGTGTGAAGGATACCGGAAAGGATCGCCAGGGGCGAGGAATGGACTTATCTGGATCTGACTTGATATAACTAAGTAGAAGACTTGCATTTGGCTAGGCTTTACCCTGACATGCGCCAGTACTTAGACCAATGGTGATGTGAGAGAGCGGTGACCTATGCCCCCAGCCATGGAATGTCCCGAGGGATGCCTGACCCACTACCAAAAGGCGTTGTGTGATGAGACCTTCCCAAAGAAGTATGGTGCTATGACTTAAAGCATGTCTGCCAATAGAGACCAGCATACATAGAGTTAGATTCATACATTCATTGTTTGTCTCATACCATATTGCATTTATGTTTGTTTTGAAATCCTGCCATTTATGTTATTATGGATTTAACTACCTTACTGGGTTTCTTTCGAAACTCACTCCTTTTGTACCATATCTTTTGTTAGACTTCTCTGCAGGTTTGAAATATGATGACGGTCCATATAAGGAAGGGCAAAGTGAAGAAGATGAAGACTGAAGATGAAGAAGAGCAGACTGAAGATGTAGATTAGATTTCTCTTGTTTCTTCTAGACTTATCTTTTACTTTACTTGTATTAGCTTAGAGGTTTACTTAGATTTCGATCTACCTTCCGCATATGTTGTGGAGTATATTTCCGCTATACTCTACAGTTGTCTTTTGATTTGGTATCATGTTTTCGCACTCTGATATTCTTAGTGATTCTTTTGAGATCTTTTCTCGAATTTTATTATTAACTTATTAGAATACAATGATTTGTTCTTGCTTTTGATTTGTTATTGTGCTAAATGGATATGATCGTTCCTAAACTTGATCTTTTGGGCTGTGGATCACACTCTCGGGTATGCCAGTTAGGGTACCGGCTGGGAGGATGTGACACAAAGGACGAAGGGATTCCTTTGTATGGAAACACCATCGAGAGTGGTAATTGGGAATGGGGATGGAACAAAAAAAATACCTTTCTCTCCATTTCTTGTTGTCATGAGGAATAGAGTGCTCTGTGAAGATTTTGGTTGTGTCACCCAACTCAGCAGCAATACTATTTCTTCGAGCAAAATGGAGATAACCACGCTCACGGGAAACTTTGAGTCTGTGAAAATTTCTAAAAAGTTCGATAGATGGGGTGCGGGCCATTTGACGGATGAAGGCAAAGAAACAGTAAACCAACTTCCAACTGTTGGGAGTAAGTTGAGAAGGGCAGACGCGGTAGTAGTCAAGTAAAGACTGGACAATCGGAATCACAGGAACTCTAAATCCAGAATCAAGGTGATGGAGGTAAACGGCAATAACGCCGGGGCAAGCATTATATGGACGCACAGAATGTTCAGGAACCCATAACTTGGCATTAGAAGGAAAATGGAAATCTTGACGGTAAGACGAAAGGTGAGATTCTTTGACCGTAGTTGGATACCATTCTGGTCCAGCAAGTCTGGGGTCCATCTTTGCTTTGGTGGTGTCCAACGGAACATAAGGAGTTATTTCTTCGTCCACAGCATACGGAGCAGGGCTATCAACATTAACATGTTAAGGCGCATTCACTTGTTCGGAGGTGCTGGGGCCTGATGAATTCATAGAGGGATCCATGAAGAAGAACAAGAAAGGCAGCAACGAAGGTTCAGGAATTATGATAATGGAGTTGCAGAGGAATGCAGTTTGCAGTTTGAGTATGAAGACCAAAACTGCGGGTTATGTGCCGAAGCGGATGACAGTGAGTAAATAAATATGAAGATGAGGTGACATACTGAAAAGACTCTTGAAAACTGAAGGGAAATATGCGATGCTTCAGATCGACGGCTATAACTGTTCGTAATCGACGCTTGGGGTTTATCGGTGGATTTGGAAACATTGCGACCAGACACGTGGATAAAATTAAAACGATTAAGGAGATCATTACAATCGTGCGATGGGAAGCAAATAATATTTATTGATCAAACGACGGAGAAGAAGATAACGTCAACGAAGCTGGACAGGTGCATTAATGAGGTGATTTGATTTGGGCCAGCTGACCTCAGAATTTGGATGATTACAAAACATTTGGGGCGGCTGACCACAAGAGGCATTATGTGCAAGATCGGCGTTAAATTGATGACAACCTGACAATCCGAATTCCAATACTTGTTTCAAAAATTAATGATTTATGGAAATAATACGAAAGGTTAAAGGATAAAAGACTTGATGACGAAGATTAGCAATTTTGCAGTTGAACTTTAAGAGTCAAAAGTACAGAATGAACAGAACGGTTATGATTGAATTAAATCCAACTTCTATTGATTAATATTTCCGAAGTTGATATGAATTGAACTATACTGATGACCTAAAGTACTGAGGAATGGGAATTTTTCACAAATGGTACAAAATATAGAGTATTCTGAAGTCATGTGAAGGAAAGTTTCAAACCTACTGACCAAACTCTCATACAAGTTCAACCTGATCAGCTTGCTTGTGCGCTCATGCTGTCACTAAAATATGGTCATCCCAGTTATTCCCATTATACACAGATCAAGCAGCATTGATCTGTCTCAGACCTCCAGCCCGTCAACCTAATTCAAACTTCCAAAAATATAAGAAACAACATCCAACCTACTCAAAATAAATAATTTCAAAAGCAAATACGTGCTTCAAAAAGAATAATTAAATCATACCAACATTTGTTTACTGAGACAAAGTCCTCTACTACATCAACTGTAAAACGATTTGGTAAAGTACTAAATGTAATGTGGCAACCTGAAATCCACCAACTTCTGGTATGACACACGAGACTTGAGAAACAGACAATAGAAGTAGCAATATACTTGATAGTACCTTCATAACGGTGATGGGCGATTCCACTATCTGATCAGTCTGATGAAACGGAATCATTCCGTTTAAAATAGGTTCAGAACAGAACCATTCAATTTTACCAAGTTTGCCTAAACGTAATCGCAATCATACATACAAAACCTTCATATCTTCATAATTTTTTGGTAAATTAGAATAACAACTGTACATACCAACTCTTTACGTGAAGAATTTTTGTATTGGAAACCCCAAATAAAAACTAAAAAACATCCCATAATTGACCAACCAATCAACATTATGCACACCTGAAATTTCCAAACGAAGAATTACAATAACGTGTATGGTCTATCATTGTTTTATACAAATTTCAAGGGAATAAACAATGTTTCAATATGAATGTCATGTTTCAATTATTTGTTTCATCAGACTGTAATGTCATATGAAAGGTTGATATGACAAATAAAAGAATTGGATGTCCAGAGCATCATATATAGAAGCTGTGGTTCAGCAAATTGCTGATACCTTAATGTTCACTACACCAGCACAATATTATTCACCGTGACTTGAAGCCCGACAAATGCCTGTTCCTGAATGAAATCCACAATTCGCCTTTGAAGATTATGGACTTTGGTTTCAGTTTGTCGTTGACTTCACTGACCCAATTGTTGGAACGTTTGCTTCAATTGATTATGTCTCACCAGAGATGAAAACTTCATCACGTCAGAATTCCACTTTCCCTCCTTTCTGGGTAATGTCTGCAAAATTCATGTGAAATATAGTCGATATTCATGCACAGACTAAAATTTAAATACATTAATAAACTTAAAAGGAATCCTAAATGATTCCTTAATGAATATTAATTGATAGTTTAATTGATAGTTTACAATTATAAAGAAGAATACGATGCGGATTAAAACACATAAAACCATGAGCTTTCTTTATATATATATATATATATATATATATATATATATACCAACCATATGAATTTCGAAGGTTACCATTTTTCAAATCACACCAACCGCTGTCTTGTTCCGGAGATGTTTATTTCATGCTGAATGGGATTAGACCTATTTAGGTTCTAATCTTACATTTATTTGTGTCTTCCAATATCTATTTTATAAACACAGAAGTACAAAAGATGGATCAGTTGAGATGACGATTGATAGGGGGATTATCCATATATGGTTTCAAGAAATAAATGTAAAATTAAAGGAAAAAGAAGGTTCTTAAGACTCTGATGCAAAGGAAAACATCAGTCAAGCATCAGTATTTGTCAAAAGTACTGATTTAATGAAATGAAGTTTGTGAACAACCACCCCCTGTATACCTAAACCAGAAACACCTAAAATCCATCCATATTAGATAAAAAAAACTATTATATGGTGATCCATCAGATGCACCCGATGGATAAATAAAACATGCATTCTATAAAAAGAAGTCATTTACAAGAATAACTACAAACATTAATGTGTAAAGACAGAAAAAAAACCGGAAATGCATCCAAAATGCATTTGTGCATGTTGCATGATTATCACTGATGTAAATACACCACCGACACAACGAGAATGTCTTGTTCTAGGTGCTTGGGCGAGGAGCGGTAAGTGAAGATTGTTAAGTAAGTCACAAACAAAATGCAAGTGGTTTATTGTCAAACTATTCTGGTTAGCATAGGTTCTTATTGTTCCTAAAGCTCTAGACCTCGAAGACAGATATGCCTTTGGTCAGTGTCTAATCTTCAGCTCTGCTGATATCCCACTGTCTAGCCTCTTCACTTGTGAAACCCAGCCCTAACCTTGACCCGGAAACCTTGTTATTTGTAGGTCCGATGACCAGTAAGTAAGAAGCGCTTTGGGCCACCCGGGGCTGGTGTCCCTTGAACCATGAGGTTGATGATGAGGTCTTTTATGGAACACCGATGAGTCTATTAGTTGATGGACTGGAGGCTCTCTATCTTGGTTTGAGGTTTTACCTCTAGGTGTCACTTGACTGTGTGCAACCCCTTGGTTTGGATTTGATCGGGCCTATTCCGTTTGGCCCTCCGCGGTCGGTTTCGCGGGCCGACCTGGGTGCGTCTTTGGCATTGGTTGATTCTTGCTCTATTTAGTCTAACCTCGAGTCACTTCGTATTTGCTGCTCCAAACCCTCCGACGCGACCTCGCGTCATCTCTCTTGCATCCTTGGGTTTTCTTGGGGATCTTCGTGAACTCTTCTTTTGCATCAAGGTATGTCTACTCTCTTTCTTCTCTCCATCTTTGTTTTTCTTTCCTTTTGAGTTGAGACAGTAGAAGAGATGCTGATCCTCTGTTGCAAACATCTCGAACATGTTCTCATGATCATCCTAAGGATTTAAGGCTAGAACAATGATCTTAACCATGATCATTCAAGCTTTTGAAGGATTCATGATCAAACCATGATTTAATCTCGTTAATTTCCTAATCTGATTGATCTCTTTGGATCTTCTTTCATTGATCATGTTAGTGGTTAATGGTTGTGTTTTCTTTCATGATCCATAATCTATAGAATTCTAGTTGTTCTCTTCTACCTTACTATGTGTTCTTCATGATGCATGATAGTACATATATGGTAGGTTTTATTTCCTTATTTAGATTTATGCTTCTAAGCCTTATTCTATGAAGACCTATGCATGTTTTCATGTTTTCATTACGAAAGCAATGATCCATCCTCCTATTGTTCTTGTCCTTGTTTTCTATTTCAAAATTCATCAAGATCCATGTTTGATTTATTTATGGTAACTTTTTGTTTCCTAATTTGGATCTTGTACCTTGATTTGATTAGTGTTTTGAGGTCCCCTATATGCTAGAATACTACGATGTAGTCTACCCCTTGATTAGTACCCTTTTGAACCACCAAATTCGGATTTCATATCTCAAAACTCGATTTTCTAAGCTACTGTCTGCATTGGTCGTGATTGGTCGACGGACCACTCGCCTGCCTGGTACGCAACTCCGTTGGTCTGTTTCGGATGCTTTGCTATATTTTCTGTTAGGGATCTTTCCTAATATGTTGTATATACTTGTTTAGGACCTTCTTCTCAAGTTTGCCAAGATCTTACTTGATTTCTTAGGATTCTTTGCGAGTTATAAAGGTAAGGATGGTTATTTCCTTAATTACATAGATAGCATGAATCTAGTTTCTATATTTGAATATCATTAATATGTTTCCTAAATTAGATTCTTACAATGATATTCTACTGTTGCATAACTTTGATTACGTAGCATTACTTATTCATATTGAATTGATTCATGTATGATTTACTTACCAATGTTATACAAATGATTGTAAATATTGATTTCTTTCCATATTGGGTTACCATATTGTGATGATATGAATTGATGCATGTGTATGCTTCGTATGGTTTGGAAGGAGAGGTGTCCTTTTGACATTTCTGTCCTTGGACTACTACGGGAATATTATGGGATGTTTCCGGAGTGCCCTCCGGCGCCTTCCTAACCGTTGGATGACATATATGGTTGTCTAGTAGTGTTTGGCTAGGATGTCCTGTTATGTCGACCCTATCGGAGGGGTATTGAGACCGACGACCCGTGGTAGCAATGGGGATTCATGGGCGCTCAAGCCGGTACCAACCCGTGAGAGGCGGAATCCATTGTGGGGGCCATTTTTGGTAGGGTTGCATTGGTTAGACTTGGGCTCACGGGCGCTTAAGCCGGTACCAACCCGTGAGAGGCGTGAGAGCTCCCGTTTACCATATGTGGATGATCAATAGGGTTGGTGAGTCCGTGGTCGGGGACTGTGAGGACTCTAGTGTGAAGGATCCGGAAAGGATCGTCGGACGAGGAATGGAAGTATCTGGATCCGACTTGATGTACCAAGTAGAAGACTTGCATTTGGCTAGGTATTCCCCGACATGCGCCGACTTATACCAAATGGTTGTGAGAGGTGTGTTGACTTAACCCCCGCCGGTTTGTCCCGAGGGATGAGGACCCATTACCATCGGTCGCCCGAGATATCTTAAATGGTTGGAGGGATCCAAGATATCTTAATGGTTGAGGTGTGAGTGGACTTTCCTAAAGAGTCGGTGCTATGACTTAAAGCATGTCGCCAATAGAGACCAGCATACATAGAGTTAGAATCATTCATTCATTGTTTGTCTCATATCATATTGCATTTATGTTTGTTCTGGAATTCTACCATTTATGTTATTATGGATTTTAACGCTTTGCCGAGTTTCTTTGAAACTCATTCCTTTATTGTACAATGTTGTTAGACTATCCTGCGGTACGGAATACTATGCGGTCCCTATGAAGAAGCGCAAGGCGAAGAGGCATATCTCCAGGAAGGTGATTGCGGTTACCACAATTACTCGAAGATTCCACGGTGGTTATGCTCCGTACGATGCTTAGTCCGACCATTGAGTGGAAGCGTCCTTGTGCTATTTATGAGATCTACACCTCCAAGGATGTCGTCTACAAAGTGGAGAATAATTTAGTTACCCAATGTACTTGCTGACGTGGCTTTTATCTAGTTTATTCTTTCGAGCTACTTTTCCGCTGGATGTAAAGTGGGATTTTTGCTTCACTTTACTTATCTGTTTGACACTCTGATTATATCTATTATTCCGTTTCGTTTATGATTCATTCTTTCATTATTGGATCTATGATTTATCTTCCGCACTCTTGTTATGGTTGTTCATGATTATGTTATTGTTTATGTGGGAGGTTGATCACTCGATACCTGATCTTCGGGCTGTGGATCACACTCTCGGGTATGCCATATAGGGTACCGGCTGGGAGGGCGTGACATCACTGATTGGTGAGAGTTAATCCAAGAATCTCTAATTTTTCAAGGTCACCCCGAAAGCAAATAAATCATAAATTTCTCTTTGAAAATTGAAGAGGCAACAAATAGTCATTGAAACCTCAAACATATAACAACTTAAATTACAATAATCTACAAGGGCACAGAATTAAGGATATTGTATCAACTCATATTCGAAAGATAATAAATCCAAACACATCATGACATGTCATCAAACAAAAGAAGTTGGAACCACTCACCTGGCAAGCCTAGCATACTCTTCATAATTTTCAAGTAACATCTTGCTAGCCTGTGCATTCAAAGCTGATTCTGGAAATGGCTCAATCAATAAACACCTGACAACCTGTAAGAATAAAGAGAAACCACCATCAGAAAAATACCAGATGGGATTTTGAAATGAACCAGGCCCTGTAAATGCTGACTTAGAGAAATCTTAAATGACTCATTGCAGCCAAAACTAAGTTGCTGATTCAGAAAAATTGACTTTCGCTTTACATGGTAGAGGACAAATGGATTATTTCACAATTCATGAACTGTTGAAACTTTAAAGTCTAATGAACAAAACACAGCTCACTACTCCAAACCTACATAAGCATTTATAAAGGATAGCGAAGCCTATCCATATGGTGCCCAGGATTATGCTCAAAATCTTCTACTCTTCTTGCTCTGAACCTGCATTCCCCTGTTCCTCTTGCTCCTCTTGCTTCTCTTCTTCCCCGTAACAGCAATCAAATAAACAACCAAGACACCAAAGAAACATTCAAAATCTTTTGCTCAATAAAATCCCAAAACTGGTTGAAACAATGATAACAGAACAAAACAGAACCAACAAGGAAAACTACCTTGAAGGTTTCCTTAGTCTTTTCATAATCTTCCTTCAGCTCTTGTGCCCTATCAATGTAAGGCTTCTTCTCCTGAAGAACCAATGAACCATGAAATTGTTAACTGAAGAATACAAGCAAGAAAATATAAATAGAAACAAATATAGTACTTTTGACAAAGAGGATATGATTATTTACTCACATCATCAGTCATAGATTTCCATTTAGCTCCACCTTCTTTTGCAACCTTTCTTATTTGATTTACAACAAATGTCAGTAAAGTTAAAATCAGAAATCCACAAGACAAACACATAAAAAAAGGAAACGAACATTTTAATTAAGTAATAAATAGATAAATATTACCGTTTTATTTCCATTTGGGTTCTCTTCCTTCAATGATTCTCTTAAGTCATCCTTGTAACCAAACTATACTATTAAAAGCCATCAAAATCAATAAGACAGAAACAGTGGCAGGGAAAAGGATAGAGACATACATAAAAACGAAGAAGACACCAGGATGGCGCTTAGGCTTAGGAGCTTTTAGGTTTTTACTTTCTTAACAAATTCGGTCTTCTTTCCCTTTGATTTGGACGACACAGATATCCTCTTCTTTTCTGCTGGCTTCTTCACTTCTGTAGCTTTTTCTATGATACGCACCTCTGAAGGAAACGGAGAAGACCAATCAGAAAAAGATCAAATGCTAGAAAAATGAAAGCAAATACACCAACGTACTCATCGATAAACATAGCAACCATATAATAGGAACATAGACATGCCAAACGTCATCTTGATTTTTGACTCAATGCTACATTCGTTCATATCAATAAGCGCCACCAACTAATATGTAATTCCGTACCATAGAACCTGACCAAAGAATGATGGATTTATTAATAAAGCCAGAAGGTAGAAGAGCCCGAAGCCACACAAGAATAAAAACAAGCAGATACAGAGCATTACTCCTGGTGCAGTGCCACTCATTTTGGTTGCAGGCTTTTGAGGGCCCGTCTTTATCTCTCTCCTCTCGTCTTCTCATCATCTTTGTCTTCCACACCTCCTCTTCGGCTGCTTCTCTGCAATCATCACAAACGAAATATCTGGAATCCCTGTTCAGACTTCTGCTTTTCTATCCTTTCAGACAAATAGCTTTGTGGTACAATGGAATGGGTGAAAATTTACATATATCTTCAAACCAAGAAAAAGCTTGGAGATTCTAAAACTATGAACATGCAAGTTCGCCTTCGTCGAGCTGAAAGCCCCAAGTTCGTCTTCGTCTTCGTCTTCTCCTTCTGCAAGTTCGTCCAAAATTTCTCCTCTCCAAGTTCGCCTTCGTCAAGCTGAAAGCCCCAAGTTCGTCTTCGTCTTCGTCTTCTCCTTCTACAAGTTCGTCCAAAATTTCTCCTCTCCAAGTTCGCCTTCATCGAGCTGAAAGCCCCAAGTTAATCTTCGTCTTCGTCTTCTCCTTCTGCAAGTTCGTCCAAAATTTCTCCTCTCCAAGTTCGCCTTCGTCAAGCTGCAACCCCCAAGTTCGTCTTCGTCTTCGTCTTCGTCTTCTCCTTCTCCTTCTGCAAGTTCGCCTTCGTCAAGCTGCAAGCCCCAAGTTCGTCTTTGTCTTCGTCTTCTCCCTCTGCAAGTTCGTCCAAAATTTCTCCTCTGCAAGTTCGTGTTTAGAGTTGTCAAGCTTTTTGTAAAACCCAGCCCTAACCTTGACCCGGAAACCTTGTTATTTGTAGGTCCAGTGACCCGGAGTAAAGTAAGAAGTCAGCTTTGGGCCATCCCAGTGGAGGACTTGGTGTCTGGCTTTGAATCCATGAGAGTTGATGATGAAGTTCTATTTATGGAAACTGAATCTTGATGAAGATCGGATTAGTTGATGGACTTGGAGTGCTCTCTATCATGGTTTGAAGGCATTTCTACCTATTAGGTAAGTCACTTGTTATGTGTGCAAAACCCCTTTAGGATTGGATTTGATCTGGGTCTTCAATTCCCTGTTTTGGAATTGCTGTCTGCATTGGTCGACTGATTGGTCGACTGGACCAGTCGACCAATCCACTCGACCAATGAGTGTTGTCTTTGGCAATTAGGTTTTACTTGCTCTATTTAAGTCCAATCTCGAGTCTACTTCGTATTTTCTGCCTCCAAACTCTTTGGAACGAACCAAAGACCTCTGCAAGTCATCTCCCTAGCATCCTTGGTGATTTTCTTGACGGATCTTCGTCAAAACTCTTCCTTTTGCATCAAAGGTATGTCTACATTCTCTTCTTCTCCTCCATCTCTGTTTTTCTTTCCTTTTTGAGTTGAGACAGTAGAGGAGATGCTGCATTCTATGTTGCAAACATCTCTGGACTTGTCTCTCATGATCATCCTAAGGATTAATGGCTAAAACAATGATCTTAACCATGATCATTGCAAGCTTTTGAAGGAATCATGATCAAACCATGATCTAGTCTTTGTTTATCTTTTGATTTGAATTCTGATCTCCTTGGATCTACTATATTGATCATGTTAGTAGTCAATTGCTGTGTTTTCTTTTCATGATCCATGATCTATCAATCTCTAGTTGTTTCTCTTCTACCATACCATGTTTTCTTCATGAAGCATGATAGTTACATATATGGTAGGTTTTGTTTCCTTATTTAGATTTATGCTCTTAGGTCTATTTTTTTGAAGATCTAAGTATGCTTTTCATGATACCTTTACCTGAAGCAATGATCCATTCTCCTATTGTTCTTGTCTTTGATTTCTATCTTGAATTCTTCAAGATCCATGGTTGATCTAATTATGGTAACTTTTTGTTTCCTAATTTGGATCTTGATGGCTTGATTGGATTAGTGTTTTGAGGTCCCCTTTATGTTAGGATACTACTGATGTAGGTTACCCCTTGATTAGTACCCTTTTGAACCACCAAATTCGGATTTTATATCTTAAAACTCTGTTTTTTTAGGCTACTGTCTGCATTGGTCGACTGATTGGTCGACTGGACCAATCGACCAATCCACTCGACCAATGAGTACAAAGCAACTCCGCATTGGTCTGTGTTGGATGTTTTGGTATCTTTTCTGTTAGGGATCTTTCCTAATATGTTGTATACACTTGTTTAGGACCTTCTTCTCAAGTTTGCCAAGATCTTACTTGATTTCTTAGGATTCCATTGCGAGTTATAAAAGGTAAGGACGGTTACTTCTTTAACAACATAAATTGCATATCTTAGTTTCTATATTTGAATCTTGTTAATTTATTTCTTTAATTAGATTCTTATAATGTTATACTATTGTGGTACTATCTTGATATCAGTAGCATTACTTAATCATATTGAATTGACTCATGTATGATTTACTTACCAATTATATACAAAGTGATTGTAATTATTGATTTCTTTCCATATATGAAGTTACCATATATGTGATGATATGAATTGATGCATGTGTATGCTTAAGTATGGTTTGGAAAGGAGAGGTGTCCTTTTGACACTTTTGTCCTTGGACTACTATGGGAATATTATGGGATGTTTCCGGAGATGCCCTATGGACACCTTCCTAAACTATTGGATGACATATCTAGGATTGTCTAGTAGTGTTTGGCTAGGATGTCCTGTTATGTCAGACCCTAATCGGAGGGGTATTGAGACCGAACGACCCGTGGTAGCAATGGGGATTCATGGGCGCTCAAGACAGGTAACCAACCCGTGAGAGGACAGGAATCACATTGTGGGGGCCATTTATTGGTAGGGTTGCATATGGTTAGACTTGGGCTCACGGGCGCTCAAGACCGGTAACCAACCCGTGAGAGGACGTGAGAGCTTCCCGTTTACCATATGTGGATGATCAATAGGGTTGATGAGTCCGTAGTCAGGGACTATGAGGACTCTAGTGTGAAGGATACCGGAAAGGATCGTCAGGGACGAGGAATGGATGTATCTGGATCTGACTTGATGTAACTAAGTAGAAGACTTGCATTTGGCTAGGCTTTACCCTGACATGCGCTAGTACTTAGACCAATGGTGATGTGAGAGAGTGGTGACCTATACCCCCAGCCATGGAATGTCCCGAGGGATGCCGGACCCATTACCAACTGATGATGAGTGATTGAGACCTTCCTAAAGAAGTACGGTGCTATGACTTAAAGCATGTCTGCCAATAGAGACCAGCATATATAGAGTTAAATTCATTCATTCATTGCTTGTCTCATACCATATTGCATTTACGTTTGTTCTAAAATCCTGCCATTTATGTTATTATGGATTTAACTGCCTTACTGAGTTTCTTTGAAACACATTCCTTTATTGTACAATGTTTGTTAGACTATTCTGCAGGTACTGAATATTATGACGGCCCGTATGAAGAAGCGCAAGGCGAAGAGGCATGTCTCCAGGAAGGTGATTGCGGTTACAACAATTACACTGAAGATCCCGCGAGTGGTTATGCTCTGTACGATGCTTAGTCCGACCATTGAGTGGAAGCGCCCTTGTGCCGTTTATGAGATTTATACTTATAGGGATGTTGTCTATAAAGTGGAGAACAATTTAGTTACCCATTGTACTTGCTACTGGGATTAGATTTTGTCTTGCTTATTCTCTTTTAGAACTACTTTTTCGCTGGTTGTAGAGTGGGATTTTGCCTCACTTTACTTATCTGTTTTTGACACTCTGATTATATCTAGTACTCTGATTTATATATGATTCATTCTTTCCTTATTGGAACTATGGTTTATCTTCCGCACTTTTATTATTATTGTTCATAATTATGTTATTGTTTATGTGGGAGGTTGATTACTCGATACCTGATCTTCGGGCTGTGGATCACACTCTCGGGTATGCCAGATAGGGTACCGGCTGGGAGGATGTGACAGATTGGTATCAGAGCCCAAGGTTCGAGGAAATCGTAACCACAAAAGACAATAACTGAACATTCCTGAGTCATTGATCTGAAATGACTCTTCTACTCTTAGAAGTGAATAATAGAATACTTGGATTAGAAACTTAACCTATGAAGCATAACAGAACATTTCGAATAACATACCATAATTATACTTAAACAAATGTCACTAATGCAAAGAAAAGAAAGGTGCATAATATACAATAATTAAGTGAAACAAAATGAACTTCATTAATTTCAAAAGCTTTTACAACGATTACACCTGAAATGCATAAATGAAAATCCTAGGGTACAGTCTATCTAGGTGATCTTCTCCGATCTCTCGTATGCTCCGAACTCCTCCGCTAGCCGAGTCACCCGATGCTCTATCCTATCCCGTCGTGACTCCATCCTCTCGTACATCTGCTCTGTCCGACCTCCATCCTCTCTAGCATGGAAGTCATCGATCTCATCTGTGCCCCAAGATCTGAAGTCTCCGGAACCGCATGTGAAGGGCCACCGCCTCGAAGTGTGATGAAGGAAACTCGTGATGCACCGGCTCAGCCTCGTGCATATCTCAGTATCATCTCCGGCCTGATCATCACTATCGGGACCGATATCCTCTCCTCCATCCTCCGACTCCTGATCCTCATCCTCCGATTCCTCATCATCCTCACCCTCCGGACCAGGAGATCTCTCGATCGCTGCAGTCTCATCCGACAAATGGTCCGAGTCCCGATTGAGTATCCCCGTGAACCAGGTGTCCACCGGTGTATCCTCGAAACTCACCCCGAAATGCCCGAAGATCAAGGTCGGTAGCCTCCCATAGCAAAGGTTCCGCATGCTAGGCCGCAGAACCAAGTCCAAAGCATGACCTGCTGAATGATGTAGGAGAGATCGATCTCGAAGCCCATGTAGATGCGGTAGATGACTAAGGCCTCCATCACTGTAACCCGATGGTGATGTCCGGCCTTCGGCATAATGTTTCGGCCGACTATGCGACCGATAATCCGTGCAGAATCTGTCATCCGTCCGCTGGTCCACGGAGTGAAGCATCAACGACTATCCCATAGCGTAGAGCATATCTCGCGAAGCTCGTACGGCATCAGATGGCTGTCCGGATCTGCTCCTGCAGGTATCCACACACACTGCTGTGGATAGTAAGGAACCTGCAAGATCTCAGCCAGTGCTCGGGTGGAGAAGCGAATTTGAGTCCGGAAGACCCTGCTCCTTAGGACAAGTCTAAGTGGATGTCCTTGGCCTCGAGCCTCCTCTGTGTAGGTAAGGTTGCTGAAGAACAACCTCACTAGCTCCGGGTATATCGGCAGATCCTCGGTGAAGAGATGAGTCCACTGCAACGTGTCGAATCTCTGCCGAATCCTAAAGACTCTGAGCTGGCGTAGGTGAAGTGGACGTCCCATCTCGATATTGCAGTAACTAAAGTAGGCCTCGTACAGGAACTCGGCCTGAGGTGTGTCGAACATGTCTGGTCTCCTAACCTCCTGTCTAGGCTCTGAAGGAACCTGACCTCTGCCCCTAAGTGCCCCTACAATGCGACCACGACCTCTACCTCGTCCTCGCCCTCCCCTCTGCATAGTGTGTATCTGTGAAAGAGACAAGAGACAATTCTAGTTAGTGCTACCTTAAGATTTGAGCCAAAAGGGTATTTTCGTAATTTTTCGGAAAATTTCAAATTTGGGGGAAATTTGATTTGAACATACTAGCATGTGCGCAATACTTGGAATTTCATGTCTATGAAGTTTGTTTGAAGAAAATCGATCGAAAACTTGGATTAAAGCGAAAAATTCAGCAAGAAGGAAATTTGGGGATTTTGCAATTTAGGTCAAAATTGGATTTTTTGAAAAGTTGAAATTGGTTTAATCAAATTTTATGGACCTATCTACAATATCATCTTGAGCATGTAGCATTTGATCTCGTGCGAAAATTTCAAGCGGTTTGAGAGAAAACGAAATTTTTCTAAAGATAACGATTTCGGTATGAAAACGTTGCGAGATGAACACCAATATGTTAGAACTTGTTGTCTATGCATGGCATTGTTTTTAAAACCTAGGGAATATGTTTCTAAGCATTCCTAAGCATGATTTCTAGCATTGGATACAAGCAAAGCATGGTTTTGATTGAAATGCAAGCATGAGAAGATGAAAATGGAAGAAAGAATGAGAGATTTACCTTGTTTGTGATGATTGTATGTTGTTGTGTTGTTGTTGAAGCACCAAAACACCTCAAGAACACTTGTGAGAACCTTTGGAGACTTTCCCTAGAGCTCTCTCACCTTTGGAAGAAGATAGAATGAAGTTGGAATGTGGAAATGAGGCTTATAATGCGAATTTTCGCATTCTATCTGCATTGGTCGACTCATTGGTCGATCGGGTCAGTCGACCAATCACTCGACCAATGGTCACAGACCTCATTTGCTGTTGAATTTTTGGAAAATGTGATTTTTGCCTTATGGATTATTGTTTGATGACTATATGGATATATTTGAGCATGATTTAAGTTTTCAAATCATTTGGACTTGTGGTTTATGTTGAAACTTCGAAATTCGGTATTTTGATGTTCTCAGTTTTGCAGAATGGTTACTCTGAGAAGTGGGCGTGGTGAATCCAGTGGTCAAGGAGGTGGTGAAATACCTCAAGGAGGTGGTGAAATACCTCATGGAGGTGGTGAGATACCTAATGTTGATCAGGGTACCCATGAGATACCCGGTGCCCCGAATGTTGGAAGTTTCCGAGATATTGCCAATATTATGGGCAATATGATGCAAAGACAAGCAGCTCGGTTCAACCAGATGTTGGTGGGTTTCATGACTCGCATAATGAGACTCGAGCTGGTGCTAATGTGAATCCTCATGCCGCAGTCCCGAATGCGGGGAGGTTTAGCTGAACTCCTCATACTCGCTTTGATGGAGAGTTTTCTCAAGATGCAAGTACCCACTTTCACCGGAGTTACCAAGGACCCCTTGTTTCCTAACAAGTGGCTTCGTGAGTTGGAGAAGGCTTTCCGACATCCGCAATGCTCGGAAGCTCGGAAGATTCTGTTTGCTGAACGTGTTGCAACAAGAAGCTGATGCATGGTGGATCTCCACTCGGCCTGTTTTGGAAGGTTTGCATGCAGGAGTTGTAACTTGGGAGTTGTTCAAAGAGGCTTTTTGTATGAATTACTTTCCCGAGGTGGTGAAAGATGCGAAGGAAGCTGAGTTCATGGTTCTTACACAAGGATCTCTGTCTGTGTTGGAGTACCAACAGAAGTTCGAGGAGCTTTATTTCTTTGCTCCGCATTCTCTCGAAGGATGACCTCGCCAAAGCGAAGAAGTTCTTCAAAGGACTGCGCCCTGCCATTAAAGCTTACCTCACAATCCAACCTATAGTGAGCTATGCTCAAGTGGTGCAGAACTCGAAGAAATTGGAAGAAACGGAGAAGGAAAGTGCACGTGTGCAAAAGCCCTGGCAGCCAAGGAACCCTGGTTTGGTGGATCGTAATGATCGGCGTTTTGTGAGACCTACACCCTACCCCACTCCTACCTTTCGGGGCTAAGAGTGTAGGTCGAACTCGGGTTTTCAGCAGCCCGGCCGCTTTAGGACAAGATGGCGGAAACCGACCACCAGCAAGTGCAAGTGCTAGGCCTTTTGTTCGAAGTCCTCTGTTGTCAGCCACCCCCGTTGGACCCAAAGAATCCCGTTTGCTTCTACCGCAAGCAAGCTGGTCATTTCGCTCGTGCCTGTTCGAAGCGGCCTGTCTAGCAGCCTGCTCCAGTGGTGAAGAGTGCTCCTGCTCCTCCCTCTAGTAGAGTTTTCAGTATTTCCAGTGCTGAGCAGGATCCAAGCCATGAAGTGATTACATGTACATTGTTAGTTGCTTCTATTTCTGCATTTGTCTTATTTGATACGGGTGCATCTCATTCGTTCATGTCATCTGCATTCATCAAGAAGACTAACCTAATCCCTGAGAAGTTGTCTAGTTGTTTATTGATTAGTACACCTACTGGTCCTGTTGTGAAACTAGATAAGGGGTTATCTAAATGTCCTGTGTTGATTGGTGAGAAGAATTTGGAAGCCAATTTTGTAATTCTTGATATGAAGGACTTCGATATTATTTTGGGAATTGATTGGTTAACAGCCCACAAAGCTGTGTTCCTTTGTTCCTCAAAGAAAATTCAGTTCCATATTTGTGGAAGTCTGGTCTTAGAATTTCAGGGGGAAAAGAGAAGGGTTTGTAAGAAGGTGTTGTCCGCACTGATGCAAGTCTATGCCCTAGTGGATGATGCTTCATTTGAAGGCAAGGGTAAAGTGGAGAAAAGAGTCGATGAAGTCAGGGTTGTCTGTGACTTTGTTGATGTCTTCCCTGATGATCTATCGGGAGTGCCTCAAGACAGGGATGTCGAGTTTTCAATTGATCTCGTCCCTGGTGCCGCTCCGGTATCTAAAGCTCCGTATAGGATGGCTCCTACTGAGTTGAAAGAGTTGCAAAATCAGTTGAATGAGCTCATTGATAGAGGTTTCGTACAGCCTAGTGTGTCACCTTGGGGAGCTCCGGTCTTGTTTGTCAAGAAGAAAGACGGTAGTATGCGCTTGTGCATTGACTACCGTGAGTTGAATAAGCTGACTATCAAGAATAGATACCCGCTGCCCAGAATTGATGATCTCTTCGATCGCTTGAAGGGTGCAGTTGTGTTCTCAAAGATTGACTTAAGATCCGGATATCACCAATTGAAAGTGAAGTCTAGTGATATCTTCAAGACAGCTTTCCGAACGCGGTATGGTCACTACGAGTTTAGAGTCATGCCCTTCGGATTGACCAATGCTCCTGCGGTGTTCATGGACCTCATGAACCGAGTATTTCACGATGTGCTTGATAAGTTTGTGATTGTTTTCATCGATGACATCTTGATCTATTCGAAGAGCGAAGAAGAGCATGCGAGTCATCTAAGTTTCACTTTGCAAAGGTTGCGAGAAAAGAAGTTGTTCGCTAAGTTAAGCAAGTGTGATTTCTGGCTTAAGAGAGTAGTATTCCTTGGTCATGTGGTTTCAGCCGAAGGTATTCGTGTCGATCCCGAAAAGGTTCAAGCTGTGGGCTGATTGGGAAAGACCGAAGTCGGTAACGGAAATAAGAAGTTTTCTTGGATTGGCGGGTTACTACAGAAGGTTTATTGAGAATTTTTCTCGGTTGGCTGCTCCTATGACTAAGTTGACCAGGAAAGAAGAAAAGTTTGTTTGGTCTGACGCCTGTGAGAAGAATTTCCAAGAGTTGAAAGATAGATTGACAAGTGCCCCGGTGTTGACTATACCTGATAGTTCCGGTGGTATGACAGTTTATACCGATGCGTCAATGATTGGATTGGGTTGCGTACTGATGCAACATGGCAAGGTCGTAGCCTATGCTTCTCGGCAATTGAAAGATTATGAGCGAAATTACCCCACTCACGATCTAGAACTTGCCGCTGTTGTCTTTGCTTTGAAGATTTGGAGACATTACCTCTACGGTGAGAAGATTGCCATTTTCACGGATCATAAGAGTTTGAAATACTTCTTCACCCAAAAGGAGTTGAACATGAGACAAAGGAGATGGTTGGAACTAGTCTCCGATTATGATTGTGATATTCAAGATCACCCCTGGGAAAACAAACGTTGTTGCTGATGCTCTTAGTAGGAAGAACCGAGAGAAGACTTTGGATTTGAATGCTTTGAGTTTACCATTGTGGTCTTCTATTGAGAGTTTTGATTTGGAAATTGTCCCCGAGAATTCTGATTTTATTCTTTCGCCATGACGGCAAGATCTGGTCTTAGAGATAAGATTGTTGCTCAGCAGAGTTCCGATCAAGAGCTTTTGATCAAAGTTGAGAAGATTTCTTCGAATCCCGAGTCGGACCCCGACTTTGGTATATCCATGGATGGTGCTTTATTGTTTAGAGGAAGACTGTGCGTGCTCGCAAACGAAGAAGTTAAGAAAGAAATATTAAAGGAAGCACACCAGTCAGTCTTTTACTATACACCCGGAAGCACCAAGATGTACAAGGACTTGAAGGAACATTTTTGGTGGATTGGTCTCAAGGCTGATGTTGATGATTTTGTTGCCAAGTGTGAGACTTGCCAACGTGTGAAAGCCGTTCGACAACCCCCATCTGGATTACTTCAACCTCTTCCTATTCCTAGTTGAAAGTGGGAGGATATCTCTATGGACTTTGTGACTAGCTTGCCTCGGACAAGTAAAGGCAATGACACCGTGTGGGTGATTGTTGATAGGTTGACCAAATCAGCCCACTTCATTCCTATGAAGATCACTCATACTCCGGATAAGCTAGCGAGGCTTTACGTGGATAATGTGGTTCGTCCGCATGGTGTGCCATTGAGTATTGTTTCGGATCGTGATCCTAGGTTCACCTCAAGGTTTTGGAATAGTTTGCGAAGGCCTTGGGAACCCAATTGAACTTGAGTACAGCTTATCATCCACAGTCCGATGGACAATCCGAGCGGACAATTCAGACATTGGAAGACATGCTCGATCTTGTGTGGTGGATATGGGTGGTAATTGGGATGAACACCTAGCTTTGGTTGAGTTTGCCTATAACAACAGCTTATCAAGCAACAATAGGCATGGCTCCATTCAAGGCTTTGTATGGCAGTACTTGTAGGACACCTTTGTACTAGACTGAGACAGGTGAAAGAAAAGTCTTAGGTCCTGAAATGATTGAAGCTACAAGTGCTATGGTAGATATGATAAGAGAAAGGATTAAGTCTGCCTACCAAGACAGAAAATCTTATGCTTGATAAGAGAAGGACCGATTTGGAATTTCAAGTTGGAGAGAAAGTCTTTCTGAAGGTTTCACCAGTGAAGGGTGTGATGAGATTCAATGTTAAGGGAAAGCTTAGCCCTCGTTTCATTGGACCTTTCGAGATTTTGGAAAAGGTTGGACCTGTTGCGTATCGATTAGCATTACCTCCGCCTCTTGCTGGTGTTCACAATGTGTTTCATATTTCGATGCTCCGAAAATACATAGAGAATCCGGAACACATTTTGCAGCAAGCACCTGAAGGACTTAGTGCTGATTTGACCTACGATGAAGAACCGGCCGAAATCTTGGATAGGAAGGACAAGCAGCTACGGAATCACACCATCCCTTTGGTGAAGATTCGGTGGAAGAACCATACCCCTGAAGAAGCTTCTTGGGAAAAGGAAGAAGACATGAAGGAGAAGTTTCCTTACCTCTTTGGAAGCACAGGTACGCTTTCAATTTCGAGAACGAAATTTCTTTAAAGGGGGGAAAATGTAAAACCCAGCCCTAACCTTGACCCGGAAACCTTGTTATTTGTAGGTCCAGTGACCTGGAGTAAAGTAAGAAGTCAGCTTTGGGCCATCCCAGTGGAGGACTTGGTGTCTGGCTTTGAATCCATGAGAGTTGATGATGAAGTTCTATTTATGGAAACTGAATCTTGATGAAGATCGGATTAGTTGATGGACTTGGAGTGCTCTCTATCATGGTTTGAAGGCATTTCTACCTATTAGGTAAGTCACTTGTTATGTGTGCAAAACCCCTTTAGGATTGGATTTGATCTGGGTCTTCAATTCCCTGTTTTGGAATTGCTGTCTGCATTGGTCGACTGGACCAGTCGACCAATCCACTCTACCAATGAGTGCTGTCTTTGGCAATTAGGTTTTGCTTGCTCTATTTAAGTCCAATCTCGAGTCTACATCGTATTTGCTGCCTCCAAACTCTTTGGAACGAACCAAAGACCTCTGCAAGTCATCTCCCTTGCATCCTTGGTGATTTTCTTGACGGATCTTCGTCAAAACTCTTCCTTTTGCATCAAAGGTATGTCTACACTCTCTTCTTCTCCTCCATCTCTGTTTTTCTTTCCTTTTTGAGTTGAGACAGTAGAGGAGATGCTGCATTCTCTGTTGCAAACATCTCTGGACTTGTCTCTCATGATCATCCTAAGGATTAATGGCTAAAACAATGATCTTAACCATGATCATTGCAAGCTTTTGAAGGAATCATGATCAAACCATGATCTAGTCTTTGTTTATCTTTTGATTTGAATTCTGATCTCCTTGGATCTACTATATTGATCATGTTAGTAGTCAATTGCTGTGTTTTCTTTTCATGATCCATGATCTATCAATCTCTAGTTGTTTCTCTTCTACCATACCATGTTTTCTTCATGAAGCATGATAGTTACATATATGGTAGGTTTTGTTTCCTTATTTAGATTTATGCTCTTAGGTCTATTTTCTTGAAGATCTAAGTATGTTTTTCATGATACCTTTACCTGAAGCAATGATCCATTCTCCTATTGTTCTTGTCTTTGATTTCTATCTTGAATTCTTCAAGATCCATGGTTGATCTAATTATGGTAACTTTTTGTTTCCTAATTTGGATCTTGATGGCTTGATTGGATTAGTGTTTTGAGGTCCCCTTTATGTTAGGATACTACTGATGTGGTTTACCCCTTGATTAGTACCCTTTTGAACCACCAAATTCGGATTTTATATCTTAAAACTCTGTTTTTTTTAGGCTACTGTCTGCATTGGTCGACTGATTGGTCGACTGGACCAGTCGACCAATCCACTCGACCAATGAGTACAGCAACTCCAGAATTGGTCTGTGTTGGATGTTTTGGTATCTTTTCTATTAGGGATCTTTCCTAATATGTTGTATACACTTGTTTAGGACCTTCTTCTCAAGTTTGCCAAGATCTTACTTGATTTCTTAGGATTCCTTTGCGAGTTATAAAAGGTAAGGACGGTTACTTCTTTAACAACATAAATTGCATATCTTAGTTTCTATATTTGAATCTTGTTAATTTATTTCTTTAATTAGATTCTTATAATGTTATACTACTGTGGTACTATCTTGATATCAGTAGCATTACTTAATCATATTGAATTGACTCATGTATGATTTACTTACCAATTATATACAAAGTGATTGTAATTATTGATTTCTTTCCATATATGAAGTTACCATATATGTGATGATATGAATTGATGCATGTGTATGCTTAAGTATGGTTAGGAAAGGAGAGGTGTCCTTTTGACACTTCTGTCCTTGGACTACTACGGGAATATTATGGGATGTTTCCGGAGATGCCCTATGGACACCTTCCTAAACTGTTGGATGACATATCTAGGATTGTCTAGTAGTGTTTGGCTAGGATGTCCTGTTATGTCAGACCCTAATCGGAGGGGTATTGAGACCGAACGACCCGTGGTAGCAATGGGGATTCATGGGCGCTCAAGACCGGTAACCAACCCGTGAGAGGACAGGAATCACATTGTGGGGGCCATTTATTGGTAGGGTTGCATATGGTTAGACTTGGGCTCACGGGCGCTCAAGACCGGTAACCAACCCGTGAGAGGACGTGAGAGCTTCCCGTTTACCATATGTGGATGATCAATAGGGTTGATGAGTCCATAGTCAGCGACTATGAGGACTCTAGTGTGAAGGATACCGGAAAGGATCGTCAGGGACGAGGAATGGACGTATCTGGATCTAACTTGATGTAACTAAGTAGAAGACTTGCATTTGGCTAGGCTTTACCCTGACATGCGCCGGTACTTAGACCAATGGTGATGTGAGAGAGTGGTGACCTATACCCCCAGCCATGGAATGTCCCGAGGGATGCCGGACCCATTACCAACTGATGATGAGTGATTGAGACCTTCCTAAAGAAGTACGGTGCTATGACTTAAAGCATGTCTGCCAATAGAGACCAGCATATATAGAGTTAGATTCATTCATTCATTACTTGTCTCATACCATATTGCATTTACGTTTGTTCTAAAATCCTGCCATTTATGTTATTATGGATTTAACTGCCTTACTGAGTTTCTTTGAAACTCATTCCTTTATTGTACAATGTTTGTTAGACTATTCTGCAAGTACTAAATATTATGACGGCCCCTATGAAGAAGCGCAAGGCAAAGAGGCATATCTCTAGGAAGGTGATTGCGGTTACAACAATTACACTGAAGATCCCGCGAGTGGTTATGCTCCGTACGATGCTTAGTCCGACCATTGAGTGGAAGCGCCCTTGTGCCGTTTATGAGATTTATACTTATAGGGATGTTGTCTATAAAGTGGAGAACAATTTAGTTACCCATTGTACTTGCTACTGGGATTAGATTTTGTCTTGCTTATTCTCTTTTAGAACTACTTTTCCGCTGGTTGTAGAGTGGGATTTTGCCTCACTTTACTTATTTGTTTTTGACACTCTGATTATATCTAGTACTCTGATTTATATATGATTCATTCTTTCCTTATTGGAACTATGGTTTATCTTCCGCACTTTTATTATTATTGTTCATGATTATGTTATTGTTTATGTGGGAGGTTGATTACTCGATACCTGATCTTCGGGCTGTGGATCACACTCTCGGGTATGCCAGATAGGGTACCGGCTGGGAGGATGTGACACTTTTGATTTTGAAATGAAACAGATGCTTCTCCAAGATGCGATCAACGAAGCGAGTTCATTCTCAAGATGAGCAACTGTTTTCGATCAACGAAAGCGAGTTCGTTCTCAAGAGCGAGAGGGCCTTCTGTTCTTCTCCAGATTTTCAGAGCTCCAAATCGTAAAATGAGTTGGGCGAGGTGATTGCCATGGGTTTTGGGTATTTTCAAAACATTTTGAAAAGCAAAATTGAACCGCGCTCCTTTTGGTTTTTGAATTCGTATATACGAACTTGGGGTATTTTGTGTTTTTAAAACGAATTAACCAAACTTGTATGAAATACCAATACTTCAGTTACATAAACCACTCAAACCGCCCAACTCGAACCGGTTTAGCGTCATTGGACCGACCCGTTCCCAAAAAGCTGCTTTTCCAGGTTGTTTAGATTATTTTAATGGAAGAACAATGCGGGCCGTCCGATCTAATCGGACGGCTCGCTTGACGGTCCTGCGCATTAATTACGCAGGACCTCAGCAAAATTGCTATTATATATAATTTATGTTTCAATCGATGAATTCAAGTTTCAAAATTATTTGAGTTTTCTTGGGTCTTTTTCCCCGATATTTTGTTTCTTTTTTTTTTTTTTTTTGGTAAAACCCGATATTTTGTTTCACTCTTGCTCTTTATTGAGTGGATGGTTGATTAGATAAACGAAAACCATGATTAAAATCAAAATTAAAATATTATCATAGTCACAATATTTTTTAAAAGAAAATTAATGAATTTATTATAATAAATGATCATCTTCTCTGATGGCTATTGACCACTAATTGCAATCTTCTCCGATGACTGTTCACTAATTACAGTCTTATTTGATGGCTGTTGACCACAAGTTACGGTCCCATAGGGTTTGGGTGATGGGATTTATTTTTTTAATTTTTTATTTATTATAATAAATTAAACCACAACTTGTTTTTCTATAAATTTATTTAGGAGTTTTCCTTTGCTTTTATATATTCTTTTTTTTTCTTTTATTTCTCAATTGCATGGCAAACCCTGTCCGGATCATCTTCTCTGATCTTTGTTGACCACAAATTACAATCTTCTCCGATAGCTGTTGACCACTAATTACGGGCCCACGGGTTTGGGTGATGGGATTTTTTTTTAAATTCTTTATTATTTTTTATTTATTACAATAAATTAAACCACAATTGTTCACTAATTACAGTCTTTTATATATTCTTTTTTTTCTTTTTCTCAGTTGCATGGCAGACGTGTTGGGATCGTCTTCTCCGATGGCTGTTGACCACTAATTATAGGGGGCCCACAGGATTAAGTTGATGGAGTTTATTTTTTAATATTTTTTTAATTTTTTTAATTTTTTACAAATAAACCCTACATAATTTGTGGTTATAATGTCATCAGGAAAAATAGTCCACACCAAACCTAGGTGTTTGATCATAGATGAAGATCCAAGAAGTTACGTCAAAATGACATGTTTTATTTAAAAAATCCTCACGACATAATAAAAGAAGAGAATACAATAAAACATATGTTCCAACTTCATTGGATGAATGATATTAACCAGCAAGGTCAATAATTCAATTTAATGCGGTTCTAAATAAATTTTGCCTTTTTCTGATATTCAGCACTTGAAGAACATTTTCTCTCGTTGTACGTTTTCTCTTATTTCTAGGAAGATCAACTTAATTGCGGACTTCCTAGTCCGGAGGGCCCAGTCACTTTTGGACGTGATTGTTTGGCCCATTTCCACTCTTTGGTTGAGAGCGCTTTGCTCTTCCTCCTCGGCTCTACCTGTTGCTTAATAAAGGAGACTTCCTTAACCAAAAAAAATTAATATATATAATCTTTGCCTTTTTTTCAGGAGTGTACGAAAGAGTATTGACCATCATACAATACATAACATATAACAATGACCTTTACCCAAAATCAAAAACAAAAAGTATGAAATAATTAAGCATGATACGGTTTGAGTAATTCCTGGGAGGCTTGGTTTAGTCCGTTATTAGCGTGTTGTCTGTAGTTGTGTTATTATTCATGCAATCATGCTACTACTCAACTAAACTCAACTAGGTCCCTCACCATTTCAAAGATCGATCATATATGCAAGGAGAATCGTCAAGCTCTGGCTGGACAACCAGAAACACCTCCGAATTAATTAATGACCCGTTCCGTTGTTTATTTTAGACGAGACGAAGCTACCACCGAAGAATCTCTGGATGAAGAAGCACAAGCACAAGGTCTAGTGTTAGCCAGCCAGGAGTGTTCTAAAAGGCAGACCGTACCGTCATCAAGCTATCACGGAAGAAGGACTTGTTAAAATCTGGAATCTCAACAAGGAGGTTAAGATAAATGAAGCTAGCTGATGGATGACCTTCATTACACCTTCCACTTTGAGCGGGTCAGATCTGTGGTGCCTGTTTTGAACTCAGATGTGTTAATGATCTCAAGTATTGCATACCTGGAACATCGATTATCGTCACTGCAACTTAACTTCTGTGCTCCCAACTAAAAGGTAAGAAGAACAGGAATGGTATCAAACTCATGTATCTTACTTAGCATACATGCAGATAGAAATTCTAAATAACTACATCTATATATATGGGTAAAGAAATGAACAGATGATATGTGCATATATGATTTCATGGTAAGGATGCAATGTATTTTAATAAAAGAAACATGATATATCAGTATATTGATATTTTGCTTTTCTGTGCATTAGTTATGAATTACTGCCTAACTCTAAAATTGTGTCCTTGAGTCCTCTTCCATGTTGGTAGAAGAATATTACCTACGTATTTGGCGGCTCAATTTAAACAAATTGGAATGTCTCAAATTTACTCAAACATTGGTAAGAAAGTTTCGCAATAATCAAGTCTAGTCAAGAAGGGAATGGTTGCGGGGTCTAGGCAATAATCAAGTCTAGTCTTGGCAACTTGGACATTAGTTTCTTCATGATCTGATATCTCCTTCAATTGTTTTAAGGAACTGTTGTTGACTCCAAGATCTGCCACCCGACTGAGTTCGACTTCTATATGTGCAGCCATGCTGGTATCCAGGTAAAAATAACAAAATGTGTATATATACATTTCTTATATTAAACTGTCTCACCAAACTGTTAAAATGAACTGTGTAAATTTGTGTGTCTAGTTGGATTTGTTTGCCAGTTTTTTATGGTGTTTCTAATACTCACTCCGGTTGCGCATGCTGATTTTGAGGTAGCTTTTGAGGCAGATGTATTATTACAAACAGAAAATTAAATTAAAAAAAAAAAAAGAAGAAGAAGAAGAAGAAGAAGAAGAAGAAACTGTAACCAGAGATATAGGAGTAAACATTTGTATTAAATGATGCGAATTAAACTGAAAAACATGAAAAGAATAACACAAAGAGTGAAATATGTGAAATCAACGGCAAGAAAAAAAGAATAGATGAAATTCAAGCTAAAGTAAACAAAGAAATATAATCTTGATAACGTACCTAAAATGAGGAAAATAAAATTTTCAGAGAAGAAATTCAATAGACAGAATAAAATCCAAAAGCAACATGAAAAATCGCAATAAGCAAACCGACTAGAGATTAAGAACCCTAAAATACAAAGGGAATCATCTCCTGCTAGTCACATAAAAGGAAAAAGAAAAACAAAGCGATCTCTTTATTGAAACATGTACCATAAAAAGGAAAAGCAAAGACAAATTTGTGAAGTTGGAAATGCATATGATCAACCCCGAAAATTCATTGTACTTGTATGTTCCAAGAGCTCACACAATTACAAGTGCCCTTGATTGGAGCTTCATGGTCGATCAAGGCTTTAAGATCTCAAGGGTGAAACTATATGCACGGAAAAACTACACGAAACAAGCCAGTCAAGAATTTTGAAGTGAAGGTAGAATCAAACAAATCTGCATGTGAGATCCTATTACCCGATGTACAACACAATCTATCAAACTACATGATATGGAGAGTTTATGATCTGACCGGGTTCATACCTGGTCCGACCCTCGACCCCGGTCGAGACGGAGAAAACCGAATCGCTCCCGAGCGAACCGGATCCAGAAGATGGCTTGCTGAAGAAGAAAGATTATTCGGCTGCAAGCGTGCCCTAATCTTACTTATGGATTAGGGTAATCAACCTGATGACAGCAGACTCAAACTGACGGCTGCGGATAATCATCATCAAAGGGATAACTATCACATAACCTAACGGTTATCTCAGGAGTCCTCTACTAGCCCAAACTAGTAGAAGTCTATCGCTCAACGGATCTTATTGATAAGATCCAACGACTACCCGAAGAAGGCTCGAGTGCATCCAACGAAGGAGATTCGAAGGTACACTCTATATAAACCTCACTACCATACAAGGTGAGGGACGGATCAATCGATCAAAAAGAATACTATCCGAGACTCGAGTTCGGATACATGCCGATAGATCCAAACTATCGGCGTCCCGCTATCTAGATCACCTTTCCCGTTTCTTCATTCATTAGCTCGTGCTTTCTAGCGAGCCGTTTGTGATTAAGTTCATCAACTGACTTAGCCTTCGGAGGTGGACTCCCGACCCCAGCGGTCGGGCCACATCTGACGCTTTCGTTTTGCAGGCCATCACGTGGAGATCCAAGGGCTGAGCAGATTTTGGACGCATCATTTGGCGCCGTCTGTGGGAAAGACTTGAAAAAGCCATGGTGACTAGATCAGCAGCCGCAGCAGCCGCTGCACAACGCAATTCCGGTGTTCGAGATACCCGGGTGAATAATCCAGATATTCCCCGGAAAGCCAAAATCCTATCGAAGTGGATAAAGGCCGGGGAGGACGTAATCTTCCTCCCCGATACAATCCAAGATCAATTGGATCAGGTAAAGATTCAACTCTTGGAGGTGAGCCAAGCACTCCGCATGCTCACCGGGACGAGTGGTTTTACCACAAGAACCCGATCAACACGATTCAGGGAGACGTGCATTGCCACGTGACCAAAGAATGGCTGAAGACCGGAATGTTGATCAGAATTTCCGTGAAGGAGACCGAGGACTTCGGAGGATTGATGATCAACCAAGGGGAGGCGATCGGTTCGACGGACCGCAAGAGAGTACAACCGATTCAAATACAAGGTTAGATATCAGGGTAAGAACTCACTCATCCACCGTCGAAGAGCCGTTCGTGATGATCGAAGCGATTCGTGACGAGAGAAACGTTCGTGCGGGACGGGCTGTTCGTGATGATCGAGTAGCACGTGATGATCTTGTTAATCGAGGTCGTGATCGTATTGCTTGAAGATCACCCGACCCAGATTGGTCAAGAATTGGCCAACATCAATGAGAAGTTAGGGCAATTGGCTAAGGGAAGAATAATCGAGGATATTTACTCGGTCATTCGGAAGACTCCTTTTGCTGAGCCAATTGCGGGATATCGGTTTCCCCATAACTTCCGTTTGCCTACCTTCTCAACATTCGATGGCTCCGGAGATCCAACAGCTCACATCGGCTATTACCAACGGGACCATGGCGCTTTCGGGTAATTCGATGAAATTTTATGCGGGGTTTTCGGATCATCTCTAACTAGAGCAAGACAAAAAGTGGTTTTCTAACCTCCCCTCGGGAAGGATCGTAGAACTTTGACGAATTGGCGCGCCAATTCATAGGGCGATTCCAGAGTGGGATACGGGTCAAGAAAACGGAAGAAACCTTGTTTATCAGTCAAACGGGGAAAGAACAAATCGATCGAGAGTTTCCGTAAAAGATTCAACAAAGTGACAATGGAGATAGAAAACTTGGATGAACAGTAGCCGAACCGCTCTATTCACAGGACTCACAAATCGGAAACTCCTGGAGTTATTACTACGGGATATACCCACGACTTATGCCGAGTTGGTACAGAGGTGCCGAGAAGCAGGCTGAAGTCATGGAGATTCTAGATGCGCGCCAAGGAGATAATAAAGTCTCCAATAAGGAACAAAAGGCTCCCGAGCGAGAAGCGAAGCCAAAGAAGAATGTTCGTGATCGAGTTGGAAGATCCCAACCTTGGCGCCAAAGATCCCCCGGAAGAAGTGAGTACACTCCATTGAATGCTCCTCGGGCCGATATTTTGAATCTCCTCAAAAGAAAAAATATTTTGAAGTGGCCGCCTAAAATTCTTTTGAAACCCGGAGAGCAACGGGATCGGGAAAAGTATTGCCGATTCCACAAGGACTATGGTCATTACACTAATGACTGTCGTCATCCGAAGGCGGATATTGAGAGATTGATATCTCGGGGACATCTGTCCGGTTTTGTTAGCGGGGAGAAGGGAGGAGCCACGCGGGCCACGTGCGGCTGCCCCTAAAAGGAATCGTTCGGTTAGTTCAGAACGATCGAGGGAGGCCCCGAAGTCCAAAAAAGGCAAGGAGGTGATTGAAGCTGCTACTCGGTCACCGATCCTTACCATCTTCGGGGGTCCAGAGCCCGAATCATTCCGGAGTTTAAAAACCAAATCCAAATTTGTTGGAGCTGGAGAGGCGCGAGAGCGGAAGAAGCTGAATGGTGAAGATTCTATCACCTTTAGCGAAGAAGACGAAAGAGATGTTTGTTTACCTCATGATGATGCTATAGTCATCAAGGTAGAGATTGCACGGCGGGAAGTGAATAGAGTATTGATTGATACAGGGTCTGCAGCTGACCTAATTTCTTACGAAGTGTATCAAAAATTGAAGGTGGATCAAGACTTGATGAAACCTTCATCTACACACCTATATGGCTTTGCAGGGTCATCTGCAGTAGCGGAAGGATCGGTTCAGTTGGATCTTTCCATTGGAAGTTTTCCTAAAGAAACAACTGTCCGAATCAATTTTTTGGTGGTTCGAGAACTACCAGCCTATAATATGATTCTCGGGCGATCATCTTTATCCAAGATAGGTGCTATTGTTTCGACAAAGCACCTGAAGATAAAATTCCCGACTGATATGGGAATCGTTCAAGTCTCCTCTCGACCGAAGATCTCTCGGCGGTGTTATGTTGCCTATTTAAAAGACAAGGAGGGTCTGAAGAAGGTTACTGCCCTCCCCATAGAAGTTCGAGATGATCGGGAAGAGACAGAGATGCAAAGGCCCGAACCAGTGGAGAGACTGGAGCAAATTCAGCTGTGTACCGAGGATGAGAAAAAGATTACTTATGTCGGGTCTGAATAGCTGGAAGAGTTTAAAGATGAGTTGAAGTTATTTCTTCAACAGAATAAGGATGTATTCGCATGGTCTGCCGAGGACATGCCGGGGATCGATCGGGCCATTGCAGAGCACAAACTCGGGATAGACCCTAAGGCGAAACCAATGATACGAGAAAGAAGAAATTTCTCTATTGAAAAGTATGAAGCCGTTTGGAACGAAGTTGAAAAACTTAAGAATTCTGGTTTCATAGAACCAATCAAGTGCCCAACTTGGTTGGCCAACGTGGTGATGGTGAAAAAGGCGAATGGGAAGTGGAGGATGTGTACAGACTACACAGATCTAAACAAAGCTTTCCCAAAAGATTGCTACCCGTTGCCTCGGATTGACCTCTTGATAGATGCTACTGCAGGATATGAAACTTTAAGTTTCATGGATGCCTACTCGGGGTATAATCAGATCCTTATGAATAAGGAGGATGAGAAGTATACGGCTTTTATGACTGATCGTGAAAGCTATTATTACAAGGTCATGCCTTTTGGCCTGAAGAATGCGGGAGCAACATATCGGAGGGCCGTCAACAAGATTTTCAAAGAGCTGATAGGAAAGAATGTTGAAGCATATGTTGACGACATGCTGGTGAAAAGCTTTACAAAAGCAAATCACATTGCAGATTTGACCGAGGTTTTCTCAGATCGAGGAAACATCAAATGAAGTTGAACCCCGAAAAATGTGCCTTTAGAGTCTCCTCGGGCAAATTCTTGGGTTTCATGGTATCACGAGAGGGGAATTGAGGCAAATCCTGCCAAAATACAAGCTCCGATTGATATGGAGGCTCCCAAAACCGTTCGGGATGTACAATGTTTGACGGGGAGAGTTGCTTGCCTTAAATCGATTTATCTCCAAGTCTCGGAGAGAAATGTTTGCCTTTCTTCAAGGCACTTAAAGACCTGAAGGGCAGTAAGGAAGCAAAGTGGACTGAAGAGTGCCAGAAAGCTTTCGAGGAATTAAAAGAAGCACTTGGACAACCACCGATCCTGTCCGGGCCGGAGAAGGGGGAAATATTACAGCTATATCTAGCGACATCCCTTTCCGCGGTCAGTGCAGGACCTGTTCGGGAGAAAGATAAGAAACGGTGGCCGATTTACTATGTAAGCCACGTGTTGCTAGATGCGGAGACAAGATATTCGCGGATTGAGAAGCAGGCTCTGGCTCTCATGATGGCCGCCAGGAAGCTAAGGCCATATTTTCAGGCTCATCCAATTGAGGTATTTACAACTTTTCCTCTTAGTAAAGTTCTTAACAAACCTGATTTGTCCGGAAGGATGGTATCCTGGTCGGTTGAGCTAAGTGAGTTCCAAGTGAGTTTTAAGCCCCGGAACCGCAATCAAGGCTCGGGCATTAGCCAACTTTGTAGTAGAAACTACTGCACCAGTGGAACCCACCATTGAGGATCCCATTATACCAACCACTTGGGAGGTATATGTGGATGGTTCGAGTAATAAAGATGGAGTAGGCGTTGGAATTCTATTAAAAAGTCCAGCAGGATTTATTATTCGATATGCTTTGAGATTCGCATTTGATGCAAGTAATAACGAAACAGAATATGAGGCCCTAATAGCAGGACTTCGGTTGTCAAAGGCATTAGCTATTGCAGATGTTACTATTTATAGTGACTCTCAGCTTATAGTCAACCAAGCCCAGGGGGAGTATGGCATTAAAGAACCACGCTTGCAGAAATATCGGGAGATAGTGCAGACATTTCAGAACCAATTCCGGAATTTGAAGATATCTCAGATTTCGAGGAATGAAAATTCAGTGGCAGATGAGCTATCCCGACTAGCCAATGCCAAGGAAAAGAATCTAGACCCTTCGGTCTACACTGAAGAGGTAACTTTTCCAAGTTATCATGAGAAAGAAATTTCTTATATTGAAGCAGAACGTTGCTGGATGGATCCAATAATCGAATATCTGAGAGATGACAAGTTACCCGAGGATCCAGTAGAGGCAAGGTTGATCAAGATTCGATCAGCTAGATTTGTCATTCGAATGGGAGACTATACAAAAGATCTTATGCTGGACCCATTATGAGATGTATAGGCCCCGAAGGAGCAAAATCAGCTTTGGTCGAGGTTCATGAAGGAATTTGTGGCGCTCACATGGGTGGCAGAGCCCCGGCTCACAAAATTCTAAGACTTGGGTTATATTGGCCTAAGATCCAAGAAGTCTGCTATGGACTACGTTCGTCGATGTAGTAACTGTCAAATTCATGCTACAAGATTTCGAAGCGCTCAGGCGGATATTATGACTTCAATTCTAAATCCCATTCCCTTTGGAATGTGGGGAATTGATATCATGGGCAAATTCACCAAGGCATCGGGTGGACGGGAATATCTGATAGTAGCAATTGATTACTTCACAAAATGGGTAGAAGCCGATTGCAATCGGCGACAATTACTGAGAAAAAAAGTGGAGAAATTTGTGCTTGAATCAATCATATATCGCTTTGGGATTCCAAAGATAATTGTCACTGACCATGGTACTCAGTTCGACTGTCCACAATTTGAGCAATTCTGTGGAACATATATGATCGAGCGTCGTATGTCCTCAGTGGCATACCCCCAAAGCAATGGCCAGGTAGAGGTTACTAACCGAACGCTACTGGAAGGAATAAAGAGAAGACTCAAAGCTGACAAAGCTTCTTGGGTCGAAGAACTACATAATGTACTGTGGGCTTATAGAACTACGGTTCGAACACCTATAGGAAAAACTCCATTCAGGTTGGCATATGGATCCGAAGCATTGGCACCTGTGGAGATAATGGCGGGGACGTTACGGGATCGTGAGTTCGAGGAAAAAGCAAATGAACAAGGACTGCTTGATGGTCTTGATTTGTTGGACGAAGTTCGGGCAAAGGCAATAGCACAAACTCAACATTATCAAAGAAGGATAGCGTCTCATTATAATACTCGAGTGAAGAATCGTCGTTACTTAGCCGGAGATTTGGTGTTGAGAAACACCCTAGCTTCCGACCCGCGTCACCAAAGAAAGTTGGACCCTTCCTGGGAAGGACCTTATATGGTTGTGAAACCGGTCGGTTCAGGAGCTTACAAGCTGAAGAACATTGATTCCCAGAAAGAATTGGATCGTTCGTGGAATGCTAGGCATCTCAAAAAGTTTTATCCTTGAAGATGATTTCAATTTTGTTCGCGATGTAATCATTTTCAACTCAATCAATGCAATTTGTGGTTTTCAACAAACTATCTTTTGATTGGGGGGCATCATACACCACATTCAAGAACAAGATCCAACTACAAGGCATCGGATGAAAATTCGTGTGGGTCCTTCAACACTTCAACACTTATGGAAAATCTTTCAAACTTTCTTAAGTCGGGGAATCAGATGAAAATCCGAGTGAGTTCCTTTTGCAAGGCGTCGGTTTGATACCAGAGTGAGTTCCTTCGAGACTTATTGAATTTTTGAATTATCCTTAAGTATAAGGCATCGGTTTAAAACCCGAGTGAGTTCCTTCTCAGACTTATTGTATTTCTCCGGAAATCCTTAAGTATAAGGCATCGGTTTAAAACCCGAGTGAGTTCCTTCTCAGACTTATTGTATTTCTCCGGAAATCCTTAAGTAAAGGCATTGTTTCAGACAACTAAGACCTAATGCAACGGCGATTCAAGTGGCTAGCAAAGTTCAAGATAAAGTAATTTCTTATTTCTTCAGAAGATCCAAAGAGGCCAGTATCAAAACAATTACAAGAGCTGGATACAATCTCTGATCAAAGAAGAAAGTCATTACAGGTGACTGTTAACAAGTTATACAAGATCGACGCGACTTTGCTAGAACAAACATATGAGTCAACCATTGGTGGGGAGTCAAGGAAAAGAAGAGAAGAAATGAGGATTACAAAAATATTTCGATATTCAGAAAATCCTCCGCAATTTCATACTCTTTGCCCAGCTTATCCAGGAGAAGAATGGTCCTCGACCAAACTCGCATTCGGTACAAGCTCGTCATAATTGACTTCTTCCAACGGAGAATAAACAAGAGAATCCTCCAGATATTGCATAATATCTAGATCGGAAGGTGGAGGATCTATCTTATCCTTGGTCCAGTCGGGAGAAGGAATACCCAGGTCGGTAAATACTTCAGGATGGCAAACAAGACTGTAGGGAGTCGTATCAAAATGAGGATCTTTCCTTAATATTGATTCCCATACTTCGTTCTCACCATCCCGGTAAGCCTGCAAATTATAAGCATTCAGCATATCAACAAAAGGCTTACTGTGTAAATACTTGAAGACGCAGCTCTGCGAACATCGCTTGGAAGGGATTCGGGCAAAGGAACGACAGCTTGCCTTTCGGGTAATGTTTCAGATCCTTTAGCTCCTGACTTTCCAACTGTCCGCTCCAGTCGCCGGATCTTCTCCCTGGCATCATCCAAATCCAACCAAAGACAACCAATCATCGAATTCTTTTCTCCTGCCACCTCCCAAGCTAGATTCCGAAGGCGAGCAATTTCAACATCTTTAGCTTCAGAGATTCCCCGAAGCCTAGAAACTTCATTGCTCAACCTCACGAGTCTAGTAACTCGCTTCCACTTGGTTGTGGAAGTTACCAAAGAAGACTCCCGCAAACAACTTTCAAGTTAGCGAGGAGCGAGAAAAGTAATTTTTCAAAATCGAGAGGATAATGAAGAAAGACTTACATCACCAAAGTGACTTCGTAAAGACTTCATATGGAAGTTTGGAAAGAACTGCGCTCTCGAAGTCATTCGAGCAGCAGGACACCATTCCAACGCTCCCGTCAAACTCGTTTGACACTAATTCAGCGAAGGATGAGAAGGATGAACTACACCAAGCAAAGGCTGAGCTTCATCACTTGTCACCCGACAGCGCTTCCTGGTAGCAAAATCCTCCAACTCAGAAGGAGAGGAGGAGGATGCCAAACAAGCACTGGAGTTAGAAATAGGAGCAGCACTCGCTGGGACCACACCTTCATCGTACGCCAACATAGTTGCCTCGGATGCCCGAAGAGTCTTCTTTGGGGGTGCACCGACAGGCTCACCAACAGGCTCACCAGCAGGAGTGCCGGCAGCACCATCGGCAACGGAGTGATCAAGATCTTCCTGGGAAAGATGAGCGGTCACTCCGGGCAAAGGAGGCGCAGGGACGACATCAACAGAAGCTGCAGGAATCTGACTTGAAGATTCACCGCCAGCAGTCGCCTTACGCTTGGAGGATTCACTAGCTAAAACCACCGCACTGGCCCCAATCACCACCGACGGAACGCTATTCTTACGAGATTTTGCTCTGATAAAGTCCGGGTTGATCTTGGGAGCCACTAAGCAAAAAAACAAAAAAACCAGTCGTATCGATCGAAAATAAACGACAAAGAACAATGGGGAAACCCTAGTTTTCTAAAGCTTCGACAGCACCAACATACTAAACCCCAAGTATAACTACAGTACGGTTTACTTCGGGGGGAAGAGGGAAAAGAGATGAGAAAGCAAAAAACTCACTTGTTCAGAAATGGATAGAGCTGTCGCTGGAGTACGAGGAATGCAGAAGCAGGCCGAAGGACAAAAGGTTGCTTTGGCACTTTAGCAAATCTATCTTGCAGAAGTCAGGATATATGGAGAATACCCACGAAGGCTTTAAATAGCCTCAGGTATAAGACGACGATTGAAGGCTAAGGACAACCGACTACCCAGATCGAAACGACGCTTCGAAATCCGCAAAAAGCAAGATCAACGGTCGAAGGGATGCCACATGGAAACATGTGGAAGCAAGCACCTGATGCAGAGAAACCTCCAATCGTCGCACTGCCATTGAAATAATGGATGTATTTTCGATTCATTGGAAACAGTGAATGGTACACAAAAGCAGGAAAACGTTTGAACTTCGCAGAAGGGAAACGTGCGGACTTTACAATAAATGAAGTAGTGGGGAAGATTAACGCATCTTCCCGAAACGCATCTTCACAATATTTCTACAAGATCATTATTCGGTGAGGAATGAAGAGTTAAGTGATAAGTTTTATCATTAATACTTTGATATTCAAGGCAATACTTCGGCAAGAGACGGGGAAACTTAGAGGCCAACATGAATAAAGAAATGTCTATTCATTAAATTGAGGGTACATCTTTACAAAGGAACAACTCCCTAAGCCTTTTCTTCATTGTTGCCCGAGGGACCCTGGTCGGGATGACTTTTCTCAGGACCATGAGAAGAGCCTTCCTCAAGAGTGGCATCGGCTGAATCCTCTACAGCAACAACTTGAGACTCGGCTTGTGATTTCTCCTCTGGAAGTGCCGGCTCGTCATCTAGGTATGCCTCATATTGAGGGTCAGCTGGAAAAGGATCATCTACTCCCTGAGCCCAGTCTGGGAGATCCATACCAACTTTCCCGAAGACCTCTGGGTGGCATACCTCACGAAAAGGAGCAAGTGTCGAAGTCGGGGATCGCTCCAAGGATCTGCTCCCAAACGTCGTTCTACCCCATGCGATAAGCCTGAATGTTGTAGAAACCTAGCAATTCGGAGAAAGGTACGCTGTTCAAGTATTTCCGAATGCACTCCTTCCAAAGGTCTGGCTTTATATGCTCAGGCTTGCTAGGGATTGCCAACTTCAGATGTTCTTCGAGCTCCCTACTTTTGATTTCAAGGCTGTCACCAAACAACGTGGCAGCTGCCTTTTGCTTCCTGGCCTCGCGCTCGGCAGCAGAGACACGAATTCTCGAAGCTTCAAGAGTTTCCTTGAGGGAGATCACTTCTTCCTCATGCTTTTCTGCAGCTCCACAAAGAGCTGCAGTCAGCTGGTCTATTTTAGAATTGGCCTTGGCCAATTTCTCTTCACAAGTTTGCAAAGCAAGGAGCTGGTGCGACCAACACGGCTCAATGCTTCCATGTGTTGATAAAAGCTCAACACAAGCATTCCCCGGGAAGACGGAAGATATCGAAAGAAGTCATAAGAAATTATGAAAACATAAGTAAGCAAGAAGACCGTTACCTTGTAGATTGACTAACAAGGGAGGTGTCATCCAGGGCTTCAAACTCCCCGGCGATCGAAGGAGCAAGACCGAGAGAGCTCCACTCTGCAGCTTTCTCAGGATCCCGAGTGACCCCCGTCGGTCATCTTCAGGGTCCACTGGGGGAAGAAGACTTCCTCACCATCCGTCGAAGCTTTGGATTTTTTATTGGAGGGAGCATCAATTGTGTCATGCCTCCTCTTGGTTCGAACGGAGGAGGAGACGGTAGCCCTCTCCACCATTGGTTTCTTCCCTTTACCCGAAGCATCAGCTACAGGCCTGATATTCCTGATACCCCTGTAAGAGGGGTCGGGAGAGGGAAGAGAAGCCTCTTGATCTGCAGTCAAGACCCCGGGCGATCGTTGCTCGGCTGTCACAACGGCCCTAGCGGCCTTCACCCGCAGGCTTTCGGGGTTCGGTCCGGGAGGCACCCGCAAAGAAGAAGGACAAGAATCGGAATTCAAGACATATCACTTCAGTCAAATCAAAGGATGATGGTTAGAAGCTCACAATGAGCCAAGCCCCAGTACTGAAGGATGGAGTTATACTCCATTTCATATCCATGTATCTCTTGATACCACGGAATGGATTTGATCTTCCTGATGGCCGCCTCGTCTTCTTTGGATAAGGGAAGGCCCCGGTTACTTTTGGACGAAGAAGTAAACCTCCTCCAGGTGGTCGGGAAGTTAAGATCTGATGGAGGCGCTGGACAGAAAAAATATCATTCGCGCCATCTTTGTGGTTAGAAGGGCAAGTTCCTTTGACAAGGATGCTGCCCCTCCAATCAAGTTCAGCCTTATTGCGTTTGGAAAGAAAGACCCATCCGGGAGGATGGGAGATAGAAAGAACATGAAAATGTACAAAAAGAGAAAGAGATGGCGTGATGCCAAGCTCAAAACACAAACCCAAGAAGCCGACGATGAGACGCCAGCTATTGGGGAGGAGCATTTCGGGACAAATGTTCCAAGTGATTCAAAACCCCGGAAAATAAAGGATTAAAAAAGGGAAAGCGAACCCCGCTTTCCAGTGCATCTATGTACAGAGAAAATTCACCCGAAAGGGATGAATCAACCCTCTCATCAGGGTGGGGAGCCCTAACCTGATATGAGGAAGGAAGGTCAAAATCTTGGACAGCGGAAAGAAGGGTTTCTCCATTATAAATGGAAGGAACAGAGCCAGGCCCACCATTGGACCCGGAGGTTTGAGGTTGCCTAGAAGAATCAACGATCTTGGAAGATCCAGACTCGACAAGGACAGGAGAAGTTTCGGTTTTTCTTTCAAAACCTTTTGAGAAATTTCAGCTAACTCCCGCCGAGGATGGTTAGGGTTTTGTTATCACTATCCGATTGTTCGGGAGCAAGGAGAAGCAGGGAGCATCACTGCTATCACCAACATGGGGTACTAAAGAAGCCCTATCGTCCGCCATTACTCGCTTCGATAAACTACAAAAAGAAAAGACCAAGAAACTTACTGATTCAGTGAGACGGAAGCTTGAGAGCAGGAAGGCGCGAACCAGACGACAAAGGTTCAAATTCCAGACAGGAAAAATGAAACCTACGAAGACAACAAACCACTTTTAAATCTCCCGCACGAGTGTTCGGGAATCTGAACGATCGAGGTTGATTCAAAATCGACGATCAAGATTCAAAGACGTTTTGAAAGTTTGAACTCACGAATCCGGAATAGGCGTTCGGAAACCGTCGCTTGGATGACGTGAGCCACGACAGATCAACTGCAACGAAGATACGTGGCCTTACACTCACAACGCTCTAGGAAAAGTGACCACCGCATTAAATGTGATATGACATTTAATGAAGCACGCAGAGATCATCACCTGACGACGAACCCAGTTAAAAACCAAGCCCTCGGGATCGACCGAACGCTTGGTCTGGGGGGCTCGTGATATGGAGAGTTTATGATCTGACCGGGTTCATACCTGGTCCGACCCTCGACCCCGGTCGAGACGGAGAAAACCGAATCGCTCCCGAGCGAATCGGATCCAGAAGATGGCTTGCTAAAGAAGAAAGATTATTCGGCTGCAAGCGTGCCCTAATCTTACTTATGGATTAGGGTAATCACCCTGATGACAGCAGACTCAAACTGACGGCTGCGGATAATCATCATCAAAGGGATAACTATCGCATAACCTAACGGTTATCTCAGGAGTCCTCTACTAGCCCAAACTAGTAGAAGTCTATCGCTCAACGGATCTTATTGATAAGATCCAACGACTACCCGAAGAAGGCTCGAGTGCATCCAACGAAGGAGATTCGAAGGTACACTCTATATAAACCTCACTACCATACAAGGTGAGGGACGGATCAATCGATCAAAAAGAATACTATCTGAGACTCAGGTTCAGATACATACTGATAGATCCAAACTATCAGCGTCCTGCTATCTAGATCACCTTTCCCGTTTCTTCATTCATTAGCTCTGTGCTTCTAGCGAGCCGCTTGTGATTAAGTTCATCAACCGACTTAGCCTTCGGAGGTGGGACTCCCGACCCCAACGGTCGGGCCACATCCGACGCTTTCGCTTTGCGTGCCATCACGTGGAGATCCAAGGGCTGAGCAGATTTTGGACGCATCACTACAATTTGCAGCTGCTTCAAATTTTCAAACAAGAAAATATAAATCTGAATAAAGGATTGAAAACACAAAACTATATATGATACATCAGCAAAATATATTTAATAAAGAATAAGTTGTCTTAGAAAAAGGAGGGAGGAAATCAAAACCTTGGCTGCACACTTCTTAAGAATTCCAAAAGCACGAATAATTGGTTCGGGCATTTGTTCTCGCTCACCACCAATATCAAAATTCTGCAATGACCTCTGAGTTTGAGCACCCCACAACCTGAAATTCGCCAATGTCAAACAGATTGAATCCAAAAAAGTTTCTTGTACAAATCACACATGATCCCAACCATTTCATTACTTGAAACCTAGATACTTAGTTCCGAAAATAGAATGAAAATACATTTGAAGGGACGGGGATGACCATAAGTTGTGCCTGTAAGATCAAAATCATCCGATGAATTACCGCTAAGAACAGTAAAGGCCAACGCATAAGTACAAGGATTAGAGAAAAAAGAATACAAACTTGTGTGATGGAACTAGAATAGGTCCAAATGTATGTCGCTCCTCCCTGAATGCTAATGGCGATGAAGACGAAATGTGGAGTGAGGCCATGTCTAATCCCTGAAACAAAAAATTGAGTAGGTTGGGGGCAAGAAAACTAGAAAGGAACGAAAGCTGAAGTGATTATTAGTAAAACAGAGAGCACTAAGAGTCTCAAAGTATGTAATCTACCGGATTGTCTCCAAGTATGTAAGCTACTCGAAATTTCAACACCGGAGGCAAAATAGGCCATGAATTTCAGATAAACCAGAGCAGAAAAAAACGAAATTGCACAGAAAAATTTACCTGAGATTTGGTGAAGTTGAGAATGTAAAACGCAGCCCTAACCTTGACCCGGAAACCTTGTTAATTGTAGGTCCGATGACCCGAAGTAAAGTAAGAAGTCAGCTTTGGGCCATCCCAGTAGAGGACTTGGTGTCTGGCTTTGAATCCATGAAAGTTGATGATGAAGTTCTATTTATGGAAACTGAATCTTGATGAAGATCGGATTAGTTGATGGACTTGGAGTGCTCTCTATCTTGGTTTGAAGGCATTTCTACCTATTAGGTAAGTCACTTGACATGTGTGCAAAACCCCTTTAGGATTGGATTTGATCTGGGTCTTCAATTCCCTCGCTTTGGATTTGTCGTCAAGATTGGTCGATCCGATTGGTCGACTGGACCAGTCGACCAATCCACTCGACCAATGAGTGCTGTCTTTGGCAATTAGGTTTTTCTTGCTCTATTTAAGTCCAATCTCGAGTCTACTTTGTATTTGCTGCCTCCAAACTCTTTGGAACGAACCAAAGACCTCTGCAAGTCATCTCCCTTGCATCCTTGGTGATTTTCTTGACGGATCTTCGTCGAAACTCTTCCTTTTGCATCAAAAGGTATGTCTACACTCTCTTCTTCTCCTCTATCTCTTATTTTCTTTCCTTTTTGAGTTGAGACAGAGAGGAGATGCTGCATTCTCTGTTGCAAACATCTCTCGGACTTGTCTCTCATGATCATCCTAAGGATTAGAGGCTAGAACAACGATATTAACCATGATCATTGCAAGCTTTTGAAGGAATCATGATCAAACCATGATCTAATCTTTGTTAAACTTCTGATTTGAATTCCCGATCTCCTTGGATCTTCTATATTGATCATGTTAGTAGTTAATTGCTGTGTTTTCTTTTCATGATCCATGATCTATCAATCTCTAGTTGTTCTCTTCTACCATACTATGTGTTCTTCATGAATCATGGTAGTTACATATATGGTAGGTTTTGTTTCCTTATTTAGATTTATGCTTTTAAGCCTATTTCCTTGAAGATCTAAGTATGTTTTCATGATACCTTTACCTGAAGCAATGATCCATCCTCCTATTGTTCTTGTCTTTGATTTCTATTTCGAATTCATCAAGATCCATGGTTGATCTAATTATGGTAACTTTTTGTTTCCTAATTTGGATCTTGATGTCTTGTTTGGATTAATGTTTTGAGGTCCCCTATATGTTAGAATACTACTGATGTAGTTTACCCCTTGATTAGTACCCTTTTGAACCACCAAATTCGGATTTCATATCTTAAAACTCTGTTTTTTTTTTAGGCTATCGTCTCGCATTGGTCGATCGATTGGTCGATCGACCGATCGACCAATCCACTCGACCAATGAGTACAGCAACTCCAGAATTGGTCTGTGTTGGATGTTTTGGTATCTTTTCTGTTAGGGATCTTTCCTAATATGTTGTATACACTTGTTTAGGACCTTCTTCTCAAGTTTGCCAAGATCTTACTTGATTCCTTAGGATTCCTTTGCGAGTTATAAAAGGTAAGGATGGTTATTTCCTTAATTACATAGATAGCATGAATCTAGTTTCTATATTTGAATATCATTGATATGTTTCCTAAATTAGATTCTTACAATGATATACTACTGTTGCATAACCTTGATTACAGTAGCATTGCTTAAATTGATTCATGTATGATTTACTTACCAATTATATACAAGTGATTGTAATTATTGATTTCTTTCCATATATGAAGTTACCATATATGTGATTATATGAATTGATGCATGTGTACGCTTAAGTATGGTTTGGAAAGGAGAGGTGTCCTTTTGACACTTCTGTCCTTGGACTACTACGGGAATATTATGGGATGTTTCCGGAGATGCCCTCTGGACACCTTCCTAAACTGTTGGATGACATATCTAGGATTGTCTAGTAGTGTTTGGCTAGGATGTCCTGTTATGTCAGACCCTAATCGGAGGGGTATTGAGACCGAACAACCCGTGGTAGCAATGGGGATTCATGGGCGCTCAAGACCGGTAACCAACCCGTGAGAGGACAGGAATCACATTGTGGGGGCCATTTATTGGTAGGGTTGCATATGGTTAGACTTGGGCTCACGGGCGCTTAAGACCGGTAACCAACCCGTGAGAGGACGTGAGAGCTTCCCGCTTACCATATGTGGATGATCAATAGGGTTGATGAGTCCGTAGTCGGGGACTATGAGGACTCTAGTGTGAAGGATACCGGAAAGGATCGTCGGGGACGAGGAATGGACGTATCTGGATCCCGACTTGATGTAACTAAGTAGAAGACTTGCATTTGGCTAGGTTTTACCCCCGACATGCGCCGGTACTTAGACCAATGGTGATGTGAGAGAGTGGTGACTTAACCCCCAGCCATGGAATGTCCCGAGGGATGCCGGACCCATTACCAACTGATGATGAGTGATTGAGACCTTCCTAAAGAAGTACGGTGCTATGACTTAAAGCATGTCCGCCAATAGAGACCAAGCATACATAGAGTTAGATTCATTCATTCATTGCTTGTCTCATATCATATTGCATTTATGTTTGTTCCGAAATCTTGCCATTTATGATATTATGGATTTAATCGCTTTATCGAGTTTCTTTGAAACTCATTCCTTTATTGTACAATGTTTGTTAGACTATCCCGCAGTACCGAGTATTATGAAGGTCCCTATGAAGAAGCGCAAGGCGAAGAGGCATATCTCCGGGAAGGTGATTGCGGTTACCACAATTACATCGAAGATCCCGCGAGTGGTTATGCTCCGTACGATGCTTAGTCCGACCATTGAGTGGAAGCGTCCTTGTGCCATTTATGAGATTTACACTTATAAGGATGTTGTCTATAAAGTGGAGAACAATTTAGTTACCCATTGTACTTGCTACTGGGATTAGATTTTGTCTAGTTTATTATCTTTTAGAGCTACTTTTCCGCCGGTTGTAGAGTGGGATTTTTGCCTCACTTTACTTATCCTGTCCGACACTCGATTATATCTAGTATTCTCGATTTATTTATGATTCATTCTTTCCTTATTGGATCTATGGTTTATCTTCCGCACTTTTATTATGATTGTTCATGATTATGTTATTGTTTATGTGGGAGGTTGATTACTCGATACCTGATCTTCGGGCTGTGGATCACACTCTCGGGTATGCCAGATAGGGTACCGGCTGGGAGGACGTGACAGAGAAGGTCGGAAGAGGAAGCACATCCGAGAAGGCAAGAAACGGTTTTACAAGTAGAAGAAACGTAGGAGTAAACTCAGAAACGGTGAGAAGGAAAGAAGAGCTACCCTTCTCAGAACCTCCAGGTTATTCTCCAACCTCCACCTCCACCCACACCACCAATTAAGCAAAAACCACTCCAAAGTCCAAACTTAGAAAGAAATCTCCCAAACTAAACACAACAAAGAAGAAGAAAAGTGAGAGAGAGAGGCTGGATTCCCGGAGTTTGGTTTTTCCAAAAACTTGTTGTGAAAAATAATAACGCAAGTGTACGCTGTCGATCGTTCCCTCGAAGACTATAGATTAAATATCAAATTAATTATACGAATTTTATTTGAACAAATAATAAGGAAGAGAATTATTCTAGACTATAATGTAAATTAAAATTTAAATTAAGATTATTAATAGCTAAAAACCTAAGGGTCAGATTTCACCATAACTAATAGAAATTCCCTCAATTGCTAACCCAAAATGATTCCCTATCCGTTTTGATTTTTTTTTTTTTTTTTTTTTTTTGATAAAAAAACACAGATATAAATCAAGAATTACATTATTTGCCCTTCCCATGGTTCTTCCTCTCTTAATGCTATTTCTGCTATCAAACTAGCACTCTTAAAAATCTCTTGGTAATTATTTGTGCACATTCTTAGCTCCTCTATGATTGGCAATAAGAACATTAGATCTTGGATTGCTTCAAAGGGCCATGGTTTTGTTGGTTTTGGTATGAGCTCTTTAATCTGATCCCACTGATCCTCATTTGTTATAATGCCTTCAATCCGCAAATTGTGAATTTCTGCCCGTTTCAATCCCAGAACTAGTCCTTTGGCTATAGTAGACACCAAGTTGTATTCCTTGTATTTTCCACCCCAACAGTAGACGATTCTTCCGCAGTGAATTACACCCCAGCAGCATCCTGTTTCATTGTTTCCGTCTTTGGTCGTCCCTGCACAAAAAAGCATTGTGAGATTTTCTGGTATTATTGATTGTAGATTTAAGAATTGCATTCCTTTGTCATTTCCATTCCAGTCTACTGGTGGATTCGGACTAGCATCTATAGTCCCTGGTGGTTTTAACTTAAGGTTAGTACATCATTTATTAATATAGGCCAACACATTCCTGGGGTCCACTGTGGCTTTTCTGAATTTTATCGCATTACGAAATCGCCACACCTATAGCATGTAATGCTTATAATGGAAGATAACCACCTTAACATCGTCTTATCAAGGTTTGAATTATAAAACAGATCTAGGCAGAAATCAGAGATCTCTGCAAAAGGTAACATTTCTGTTCTAAGTCCTAATGGTCCCGCCGTCCAGATCCTCCTCGACCATTCGCAGGTGAAAAAAAGATGCCAAGCTGATTCAATACTGCAACCACAAAGTATACAAGGATCTGTATTTGGGTTCCATCTGGCCAGTACCGCATTGACCGGAATACCTGCATTCACAAGTCGCCAGAAAAAGTTAATAAATCTGGGATGGATCTTAAGTTTCCATAGAAAAGACCACCAATTTTTATATACACAATCAGATAAAGATGGATTTTGCTTAGACATCAAGTGTTTATATGCAAATTTTGTGGTCACTTCCTGTGCAAATGAATTTTTTGGCTTCCAAACATCCTGCTCGTGTGAAAGCATAATAGAGTTTATAGCAGAAGAGGTTTGTGAATCAAAAGTAAGAAATTTCAGAATTAAATGCATCTCTGGAACCTATCACTTCTGCCAGATTAACCTTGTAATGCGCAAACAGCATGTTAAAATCACCCACCACATGATATGATTTATTTTTAACCCACGGATCAAACCAAAAAAAAGTTTTTTCCCCATTCCCCACCTTGCTAATCACTAGATCTCTAAGAATGGGAAGAATAGCGCAGATACTATTCCAAACTAGAGATCCTTTCTTTTTCCACACTTTTGGATCACACAGAGAGGTATTATGAAAATATTTTGCCTTGAAACATTTTACCCAAATAGAATTTTCCTCGGTTAAGAGTCTCCAACCTAATTTAATAAGTAGAGCCTTATTTATGAGTTCCATTTTTTTGAAACCTAATCCTCCCAGAGATTTTGGACGACAGCATTTGTCCCAATTAATGAGGGAAAGATTCTTACCTTGTCCCGAGTTTCCTAACCAAAACCTTTGGCATATGGAGTCCATTGATCTACACACCTTTTTTGGAAACAAAACATACTGCATATGATAAATAGGCACTCCTTGCAGTACAGATTGAAGTAGAACCGCTCTCCCCGCAAAGGAAAGAGATTGTGCTTTCCATCCTGCCAGCTTAAGCTTCATCTTATTCAAAACGAGCATAATCTGTCCGATCTAGCTTTCCCGGAAAATAGAGGACTTCCTGGGTAAGATGAGGTATTATCCATCTCCTTGATGCCTAGATAATTGAGGATCTGCTCCTTTATCATAGGGCATGTATTTTGCTTGAAGAAAGCTTCACTTTTGTCCAAATTGATTACCCGTCCAAAGAATATTTCCAAAAGTATCTAGGATAGTTTTGATCACACAGATCTTCTATAGTAGCACGACAAAAGATGAAAGTGTCATCAGCAAAGAAAAGATGTGAAAGTTCTGGAGCATACCGTGCTATTTTAATTCCTCGGAAAGCATCCTCCGCTCTAAAGACTCCAAGGAGCCGGGAGAGGATTTCCACAATGATCGAAAAAAGATAAGGACTTAACGGACAACCTTGTCTTAGCCCTCTACTCCCCTTAAAAAAATTATAGGGGGCTCCCATTCAATTTTATGGAAAAGGAAGTGGAAGAGATAAGAAAGGAAATCGGATCACAAAATTTATCATTAAATCCCAGACATTTTAAAACTTTCAAAATGACACTCCATTCCACCCTATCATAAGCTTTTGACATATCCAACTTAAGTGCAACAAATCCATTTTTTGCTTTTGACTTTTTCATGAAGTGGAAAATCTCATGTGCAAGCATAATATTATCAGTTATTTGTCTACCTGGCACAAAAGCAGCTTGGCAAGGAGAAATAATATTATGCAACACAGGCTTTAACCTAGAAGCCAATAGCTTCGCAATTATCTTGTAGGACACATTACACAGACTAATGGGTCTATAGTCACCGACCTCAACAGCTTTATCTTTCTTTGGAATAAAGCACAACAGAGTATGGTTGATTCCAGGGGGGAGGGCAGCATAATTAAAAAATTCAGAGACAAAACGCAACACATCCCATTTAATCAATTCCTAAGACTGTTGAAAAAAACATGCCTGGAAACCATCAAACCCAGGGGCCTTCAACGCTCCAAGGGAGAAAACAAATTTTCGGATATCATCCAAATTCGGGCAGAAGTGAAACTATTATTGACAGTAATAGAGCCTTCAATAGGAAAAATCATATCAACAATTGGGGGAATGGATGGGTTACTGGATTTATACAGGTCCTGCATAAAACTTGCAAAACAATTAGCAATACTGGCAGGATTAGAGACATAACCCTCCCCTTGTTTGATAAACTCAATTTTCCTACTTTTCACATGAATTTTTGCAGCATTATGATAGAACTTGGTATTTCTGTCCCCATCAGAAATGAATTGAACTCTAGATTTTTGAAACCAAAAGGTTTCTTGAGCTTCATAGATTCTATGTAACCAACTAATTTTTTGGTGATAAAGATCCCAATCAGGCCAAGAGCATTGTTCTATAGCAGCCAATTCCAGCTCCAATCTTTCACCTAACGATCGGATATTGCCAAATTTCTTAGCGTTCCATCCCCTAAGAAAATTTGAGGTTGTAGCTAGCTTTTGACCGAGACCCTCACATCCCAACTTGTTCCAAGATTCTCTCAAATCACTTTGGAATTCCGGGTGACCTAACCATGCAGCTTGAAAATGAAAGAGTTTCTTGCCCGAGGGCAGGAAGAAGCAGGTGTTGATAAGTAACGGAGAATGGTCAGAACCAGCTGTAGGTAGAATAGAAAGTTTTAGATTTGGGAAATGACTTAGAAAATTTGGGTTAGTGAAGACCCTGTCGAGGACTTCAAGGGTAAGATGTGGGGGTTTTTTGTGGTTTGACCATGTAAATTTTGATCCTTCCCCCAGTACCTCATTCAAATTGAAATTGGAAATTATTTCTTCCAGATGAGTAAGGCTTGGAGATGGCTTAAAAGTACCCCCAACTTTATCCGAAGGATAAAGTAACTCATTAAGGTCACCACACAGAATAAACGGATCAGAAAGAGAGGATAGTTGAGACATCAAGCCCTTCCAAACTGGAGTTCGTAGATGATATTGTGGTGGTGCATACACAAAAACAACAACCCAATTGATGACCAAATCACATATTTTGATCGCAATGTAATGATCACCAGAAAACACCATAGATAGGGACTTGGATTGATTCGAAAGTATGGAATAGCCACCTTGGAAGCCTCGTAACCCTTTACTTGGAACAACATGGAAGACATCGTAGGATAACAAGGATCCATGGAAACGTTTAAGCACATTACTGAAATCTTTACACTTGGGTTCACAAAGAAAAATAATTTCCGGTTTGATATTTTGAAAACTCAATTTTAGAGATGGGATGAAAACTCAATTTTAGAGATGGGATCCGTCCAGTGGAGTTAGCATTGGATTGGGTTCGAATTATTGAACCGAACCGCTCAACGGTTTAAAGGAACGGTTTGGCTTCACTTAAGTAATCTTAAATGGCACATGCTGAATTCAACGGTTAAGATTTTAATTGGTGACGTGACTACATCTAGGCCATATGCAGCCCAGTGCTGGTCATTTATTATGCAGCACTGTAGCAAAACCCGAGAGGGAAGAAGAAGAGAAAGGGCAAACACCGCCTTATTCCTTCTTTTGTTAGTTCTTTTGCCGCTTCTAATATGCCATGATTTTGTTTGCGAATTGAAGATGGCTAAAGATTTACTCTCTCCTCTCATACCTAAAAAGATAATTTGATTGGATTACTGTAGACTATGGATAAGGACATAATATTAATTTTATTCTTTTTTTTCAATTAATGTAGATTTGCACCTTGATAATGATCTAGTTTGGTTAAGTATATGAATGAATTTCTTTTGAGAAGAAAAAGTATATAAGCAAATTCACCGCCATACAAGGCAACCACCCAATTCAACCATAGAACTGAAGACATAACTTACAAAGCCACTTGATACTCCATAAATAGAATAAGTTAACAAAATAACAACCTAAGCATAAAAAACTTACCAAATAGAAAAACCACTTGATTACATAAATTAGATACTCCATGTATTGATCTCAATAGCAGGACTAAACCCCTCCTCTTCCTCCTCTACCCCTCTAACAAGAACTTGGTGTGAACCAGACAAATTGGATATAGAGAAGCTTTCAGAACACTTGGTAAAAAAGGTTCAATGTGGTTATCTTTTAAGTAAAAGACACCAGTACCCTGATTTGTTTGATCTACCTTCGGTCCTAACTAACCGAATTCTTCATTATATGTGAAATATATACAGTTTTCTCTAAATTGAGGATAGTCACGTGTTAACGCAGATGATAAAGTACTCTTACCAATAAATAACATACGATCACCCAAGTCCTCCACCTGGATCCATCTCAGATTTTTTAAATCTAATTTGAATATCTTGAATGTAAGACTTCCATAATATTGTCTATCCTTATCTTGACAACTTCTCGCAACCAACAACAAGTCACCAAAACTTTCTACCAAATAATATGTCTCTCACCTATGTTTTTGATCAAGGTGTCGCTCTAATCTTGGACCACGGGTGATATCCAATGTAGTTGGAGGATAAATGTTACAGCTCGTTGTTCTAGGACAAGGAGCCAACTCCACAAGTCTAAGATCACATCGATCAGTAATGGCATACAATTTCCCATTATAAAGAATAACGCCTCTATAATCTAATCCCAAAGCAATCCACCGCTTGTCCAATGGAGTATAGAAGGCTAATGCAGTGTTACAATAAATAGTAATTACCACACAATTATCCTTGTTAGCTGCTACTGAAGACACGAAATTCTTATTATCCAAATTAGAATTATTTGCAGCAGGAGCAGATAACAATATAGCCTTATTAATGAAGTTTTTTTTACTGATTTCCCGAATAAGAGGATCAAAAAAATCATAAGACCTAATGGGAAGGGTATTCAGCTGCGGAAGTGGAATTATAACTTGGGTTAATGGATTCGGAAGAAAAATTGGTCCCTCCTTATGCACCATTATCAGCCATCCTCGCTTAGAACCAACACATTGAGAGCCATAGATGATTTTAGAAAATTTTAGCTTCAATATTTTGCGATTCAAAGGATGAAAAACCTAGGAATATTACCAAAAGATGGATAAAACATTAACCATGGCAACTGATCGGTGCAATGGCAATATTTTCTTAGAAGTCATTGTTCGTAGATGCCAAGACTTGCAAACCACACTAAAGCCAAGAAAGTTCTCCTTTAATTTGTTTGCAATTGTCACCGTGATATCCTCGGAAGTTGATCCATGATATTCTTAACGCCATGATCATTAGTGGTATCCATCTTCAACCGCTTATTGGAGGAAGTCATGTCTGCAATCCTAATAAACTTTCTCTTTTTCTATTAAGAATACACAAATCTGAACAACTGTAGAAAATATTCACAATTTGGGATGCTATGATGTGGATGTTAGAAAAATACAGCATCAAGAAACAGGACTATCAAGAAGAAATAGAAACTAGAATATTATATATCTCACGGAAGCTTGAAAAGAATGAAAAAAAAAAAAAAAAGGGAGAAGAGAGAGTGCGGTATCGATGTAGTTGCGTTTCTCACTTTTTTTCTAGATCGTTTCTTTTCCTTCCCTTTATATATGTTTTCGGGCCTCAAAGGTAGTTATTTAAAGCCAATCGATTGACCTAATAGTGTAGGTATAGATTCCA